>NC_054537.1:90062989-90150489 GCF_017654505.1 Polyodon spathula
TATTTTAAGAGCTCCTAGTCCCTTTAACACTTCTGCCTCGGTTATGCTAAAGTTATTTAAAACTGGATAGGAACAGGTTGACATGTGGGGCATGTTGTCTGTATCCTCCTTTGTAAAAACTTGTCAAAAATAACCATTTAATATATTTGCTATATTTTGTTCTTCATTTATGATTTTTGCCATTTTTATCTCTTGGACATTTAACCTCCTGGTCCCTCGGGAGGGGGATCAGAATACCTCCTGGGTATCCCTGCCTGTCGTAAGAGGCGACTAAAAGGGTTGTGTCAGGAAGGGCATCCGACGTAAAACCATCTTGCCAAAACCATGGTTGCAAAGAACACAAATCACATACCGAATCAGTCGGGGCCCGGGTTAACAACGGCTGCCATTAGTGCTGTGTCCCAACAGGGTACTAATGGAAATTATGCTACTGTGGGGAAAACTGTAGAGTGGGGTCTACAGAAAAGAAACAAGGTGAAGGGGCCTGAAAGGAATGTTAAGTCAATGAGAGTGGGGAGTTGGAATGTTGGTACCATGACAGGGAGAGGGAGAGAACTGGTTGAAACTATGGCAAGGAGAAAAGTGGAGGTCTTGTGTGTGCAAGAAACCAAGTGGAAAGGAAACAGCTCAAGACACCTAGAAGAGGGATACAAGATTCTATACGCTGGAAAGAGTACAAAAATGAATGGAGTGGGTGTGATAGTATGCAAAGACCTAGCAGACAAGATAGTGAGGGTGGTTAGACACTCAGACATGATTATCAATGTACAGGTGGCCTTTGAGAGCGGGTTGTGGAATATCATCTCTGTATATGCACCACAGGTAGGAAGACCACAGGAGGAAAAGGACAGCTTCTTGGAAGATCTCGAAGAAGTGGTTAGCAGAATCCCAGGAAATGAAATGGTGGTAATTGGAGGAGACTTCAATGCACATTTAGGAGAGAAATGCCCAGATTATCCAGATGAACATGGTCAGAGAGGGCTAGGAGAAAGAAATGAAGAAGGCGGAAGGCTACTAGAAACACTCCAAGCTCTTGAATTGTTTGCAGTGAACACAGGGTTCACGAAGAATTATGAGCAAAAGGTGACATACAGGAGTGGAGGCCATGATACCCAAATAGACTACATATTAGTGAGAAGAACTGATAGAGCGAAAGTCCAAGATGCTAAAGTCCTGCCCTATGAGGCTGCTACCAGACAACACAGGCTACTAGTGATGGACATCACAATATTGAAGGAGCGAAGAATAAAGCAGAGAAAACGCCCAGCACGAACAAAAGTGTGGAAACTGAGAGAAAACAAAGTAGATTTCAACAGGCTGGTGAGAGAAATGAAAAACAACACAGAGGAAACAGAGGAGCCTTCAGTTGAAGAAGAGTGGACTGAGATGAGCCACATCCTAGAAGAGGCTGCTACCAGGGTTTGTGGAAAGACAAGAGGAGGCAGACCGAGGGAAAATGAAGAGTGGTGGTGGGATTTGGAAGTTCAGGAAACACTGAAGGAAAAGAAAAAAGCATACAAAGCACTGAAAGATGGCACTGGAGAACTAGAAGAATATAAGAGACTAAAGAAGGTAGCAAAAAGAAGTGTAGCAAGAGCAAAGGAAAGAGCCTGGAAATAATGGTATGAGAAACTTGAAACAAAGGAAGGAGAGGTCCAAATCTACAAGATTGCTAAACATAGAGCGAGACAGAAAAAAGATATTATCCGGGTGGCAGTACTCAAGGATGGAGAAGGCAGAGTCTTGATTAAAGAAGAGCAGATCAAGCAAAGATGGCTGGAGTACTTCAAAAACCTGTTAAATGTAGAAAATGAGAGGGAGAACCTAATGGAGGCAGAAGTAGTGTGTGGACCAATCCAAGAAATCTCAGTAAAGGAAGTGACAGAAGCTATCAAAGAGATAAAAGTGGGCAAAGCAACTGGACCATCAGGAATAGCAGCAGAACACTTTAAAAACCTTGATGAAGAGGGGATTCAGTGGCTGACGAGATTGCTAAACAATATTGCAAAGGAAGAGAGAATTCCAGAAGAATGGACAAAAAGCAGTATGGTTACCATCTACAAGGAGAAAGGAGACCCAATGGAGTGTAAAAACTATAGAGGAATAAAACTTCTGGAACATGGATTGAAAATCCTGGAAAAAATTCTGGACAAGAGACTCAGGAAGATAGTCAGGATCCACAACTCACAATTTGGATTCTCAGCGGGGAAAAGCACAACAGATGCCATTTTTGTGATGAGACAGTTACAGGAGAAGACACTAGAGAAAGGGAAAAAGATGTATGTGGCCTTTCTGGACTTGGAGAAGGCATATGACCGTGTGCCCAGAGAGGTGGTGTATTGGTGCTTGAGGAAGAAAGGAGTACCAGAAAGCATGGTGAAGTTAGTTCAAGCAACCTATAGAGATGCAACTACAAAGGTGATCACACAACGGGGAGAGACAAAAGAGTTTGAAATCACAGTTGGAGTACACCAAGGATCAGCACTAAGTCCTTTCCTTTTTATAAACATTATTGACACACTGACAGAGGAGGCAAGAACAGAAGTGCCTTGGGAACTCATCTTTGCTGATGATGTGGCACTGATGGCAGATTCAGAAGTAGAACTACAGGAGAAAGTGTTCAAATGGCAGAGGAGTCTGGAAAAGGGTGGACTGAAAATGAATGCAGAAAAATCTGAAATAATGGTAATGGAGAGAAGAGGAGATACTATGACCACTGTTGAGGAGACAAACGGAGGAAAACTGAAACAGGTTGATGGCTTTAAATACCTTGTATCAGAAGTGGTAAAGGGAGGAGAAACACTGGAGGCAGTAAAACACAGAGTGAAAGCTGGATGGAACAAGTGGAGAGAAATAACTGGAATAATCTGTGACAGGAAAATTCCCAGAAAGTTAAAGTGCAAAATGTACAAGACTGTGATTAGACCTGTACTACTATATGGAGCTGAATGCTGGGCAGTTGGAAAGAGGGAAGAGAACCTGATGAGAAGAACTGAAATGAGGATGTTGAGATGGATTCTGCAGATTTCAATGAAGGATAAGATCAGAAATGAAGAAATCCGTAGATGATGTAGGGTGGTGGATGTGGTTGAGAAGATGCGAGAGGCGAGGTTACGGTAGTATGGACATATCATGAGGAGGGACGTTGAGGAAGTAACAAAGAGGGTAATGGAATTTGAGGTGGAAGGTAACAGGAGAAGAGGCAGGCCTAGAAAGAGATGGATAGATTGTGTGAGAAAAGATATGGAGGTATGTGAAGTGAGTGAGGAAGATGTGCTCGACAGAGACAAGTGGAGAAGAGCAACCAAAGCAGCTGACCCCAGGACAGTCTGGGACTAAGGCTGTGAAAAAGAAGAAAAAGAAGGACATTTAACCTCCTCTTTGAATGTTCTCTTGCTGTTTTAGTATTGGGAAAACATTTTGGAATTAGTTTTAGCCCCCTTAGCAATGTTCATTTCTATTTCTCTCTTAGCATTTCTAACTTCCTTTTTGACTTCCATTTGCAGTTCCGTGTACTCTTACTGTATACTTTGTTTCTGGTCCATTTTAAATGATCTAAAGTGTCTTTATTTGCTGAATATTTTTTAATTGATCTGTTAAACCATTTTAGCAATTTAGTTTATATTTAGATTTGTCTACTTTTGGTATGTCATTGTTTTGCGCCTCTAGTACTACTTTAAAAAAAAATAAAAACCTGAGAATTTTATTTTTTTATTACCTTGTATGCTTTTGTTTTCATCTAGTGACTCTTTCACCTGTGTAACACACAAGGATCATTGATTTTAGGTGTACAAAAATAGTAAAATAAAATGGCAGCAATGCTTTTTTCCCATAACTGTTATTTAGGGCAGTTAGCCTTCGTTAAAACAATATTTGACAGTTATGTTTATCTATAGGGGTGTGAGAGTGTGGTGGAATTCACTGAACACAAACACAGCGTTTCATGTGTGAACACCCCTTAGGGGTGTAGGTTATTAATTTCCCCACAAGGTGGCACTGCACTGCTCCCTCACCCGAATAACAACGATGGGAAATGGGGGGCTAGTGGAGAATGCACACACACATGCAGGTGCATCAAAATAATAGTCCAAACAAAATGTGAAAGCAAAAAGAGAAAATAAAACACAATAATAAAACTATAAACAAAAGGTTGCTGCCACAGCAGCGTTCCCCCACCGTCGCTACCCGTACGGCTCGGGTCTTCAGCCTGTGCCTGCTCGCTACTCCTCTATCTATGCCTAAACTTTCCCCGCTAATTACACATGTTACCTCTTGGGACTGTAATAAAAGAAATCACTCTTCTCCTCCCCGATTCCGGGTTATATCCTGGAGCCGGTATAAACGCTTGGTACCTCCCGATGCTGGCAGTCTGATGAAAGGCCGACCTGAGGAGTAGCAGAGCGTTATTATTATAGGTCAAGCGCGGCTCAAGACCCGCCTCTCAACCACTCAGAGAGAAAGAGAAAGAGCGAGCCCTCTCCCAGCCTCCCTGTGTCACTGCCATGATTGACAGGCGTGCCCTTCATGGCTCCCGAGCTCCCCCATGCACACACCAAAGAGCCAGTACAGAATCCCCCCCCCCCCCCCCCCCCCCCCCCCCCCCCACCCCACACCCCCCCCCCCCCCCCCGAAAATCCTACAATCCCATGCTCGCTTTCCCGCACCTCCTGAGACAACACTGCCCCGAGACCTATCTCTGATGCATCCGTCTGCAGGGTAAACCACCTGCTGAAATCTGGGCTACACAGTACTGGCTTACTACACATTCTACGCTTCAAAGCAAGAAAGGCCCTCTGACACGGCTCCATCAACTGAACTGTATTTGGGGCAGCCTTTCGGGTGAGGTCTGTCAAAGACGTAGCGAGTGTGGTAAAGTGCAGGGTAATGTACCTGCTGAAATAGCTCATGTTTCAAACACCATGTGCTCTAACTCCACTGGATCAGAACTGTGGCTTGGTCGTTCCCTTAGACCCCTGTCGTTCGAAAGCCGAAGACGACGGTGCTGGGTGTATTTATTCAACTGACTTATAACAGGAGCTTTTACCGGGTCCTGTCTCAACCATGTATCTGATGTCTTATTTACTTGGGATGTACTTTCTATAATAGCTTGCTAGTCCCAAGAAAGACCGCACCTGGGTTTTGGTCATAGGGACCGGTCAGCCAAGGCTTTCACCTTAGCAATTGGCACTCTGATCTGACAGCTCCCTACTCAAAACCCCAACTACTCTGACTCACTCTTCCCAATGGCACATTTCTTTGGGTTAGCAGTGAGCCCCGCCTCCCGCAAGGATTGCAGCACCGCCGCTACCTTACACAGATGACTCGGCCAATCCTCACTGTGGATAACCACGTCATCTATGTAAGCAGCAGCGTACTGCTGATGGGGCTGCAAAATGTGATCCATCATCTGCTGGAACGTGACTGGCCCTGGCGTGGCTGGTCCTAAATGAGTACAACCCGAAGGGAGTCGAAAACGCCATCCTCTCTCTGGATTCTGGGGTCAGGGGTATCTGCCAGTACCCCTTCATCAAATCCAGTGTCGTCATAAAAAGAGCCATGCCTAGACGCTCCAGCAACTCATTTATTCGGAGCATAAGCATCGAACGTCGATTTTTCATTGACTCTCCTGAAATCAATGCAAAACTGAGTTGACCCATCTGGCTTATCCACCAACACAATTGGACTGTTCCAGTCACTTTGAGACTCTTCGATTACCCCCAGTCTGAGCATTTCATCAATTTCAGTTTTGACTACCTGTCTTTTCCTTTCAGGTATACGATATGGTCTCTAGCGAACTGGCGTCCCTGACTCAACTTCAATGTGATGATGGGCTACTCGAGTCTGCCCCGGGACGGGAGAAAACACATCAGGAAACTTTGCCACTAGCGCCTGAGCCTGACATTTCTGTGTTGGTGTCAGACTGTCTGCAATCTGGACCGACCCCTTTTTCGCCAGCACAGAAAGATCAGGTCCCAGGTCTGTGACGTTCTCTGTTTGTGCTACTAACAAAGCCTTCTGTTGCAACCAGGGTTTGAAGAGGTTCACATGATAAATGTGCTTTTCTCTCCGTCGCTCCGGCTGGCAGATCTCATAGTCCATTGTCCCAATCCGGCGTGTAACCTCATAAGGTCCTTGCCACTTCGCCAGAAGTTTAGATTCAGAACTAGGTAGTAATAGAAGCACTTTATCCCCCGGCTGAAACGTGCTCAACCGGGCTCCCCTGTTATATTGGGTCTCCTGTCTGCATTGAGCCTGCTGCAAATTATAATGTGCCCATTTCCCCACAGACTCAATATGTTTGCACAGGTCCAACACATACCGGACAGTATTGGTAGAATTATCCTGCTGCTCCTCCCACAGCTCTCTAACCAGATCAAGCACTCCCCGAAGTCTCTGTCCATACAGCAGCTTAAATGGCAAAAACCCTGTAGAAGCCTGGGGTACTTCCCTTGTAACAAAGAGAAGGGGGGGAATCAGCTGATCCCAGTAATGCATGTCACTCTCAATAAATCTGCACAACATGTCTGTATCTTATTTTCTTCCTTCAAGGACTTGATCACAAGTACGGTTGGTCCTGTCGAGCTGGGGTCATTCTCCTCCCCCCTATGGGTTTGCATCCACATCGAAGCCGCAGTCGTGGCTCTCCTGCGAGTAGGGGAATAACATTTTGTGTTTTTGGGGGTCATCTGACCAGCCTTCAATCACCAAGGTTCCCGATCACGAGACTGAAACTTGCTTTCCTGTCGACTTTCCCCCTTCAAGTAAATAGCGTTCATCGAGCCTGCTATAAATCACTCTCTAAAAAAATCACTCAGATACTCCGTGAAGTTCAATGTGATTGGCGTTGCACTTTATAATTCATTATGAAGGGGAAAATATATAGGATCTATTGTCCTGATTATGGAGATGCCATATAAAAATGTAAGAAACGCGATCCGTGTGTCTATGGCCATAACTAGTTATGAGGACTCCGATGTCCTGTCCTTGGTTGTCTGTTTTTTTTTGCATTATCAAAGCTGATGCTCAAGTAAAAATTCTCGTAAAGTACAAAAGACTCCTTCATTTTCTCTGTTGGTTTGCCGTGTAACATGGATTTGGAGGTTGAATAGTAAATATCAAGCAGTCATATAAATACTGCAGCTAGAGCTAAGAAACCTAAGTTTGAATGGTTCTGGTAAGCTGTGGTTATGGCCCTGCGTGTGTCCGTCTGCCTGCGGTTACTGCATACCCTATACTGTTCTTATACAGTTCCACGGTTATGCCCCAATACAGCGCTGTGAACACGGTTTATATTTTCTGCACTATTAATAGTTCATACTCTGCAGGGTGGTCCGTCAGCCCAGTTGGAACTCACTCATGTGTGTTCGTGGGTTGATTTGAGCTCCCTATGAGATATTTAGATACATAACCCAGTATAAAGCTAATTTGATACAAATCATATGCACTGTTTGAAATATGTGAGGCACCGTAAACAACATCTTAGGAACCTGTTAAAAACATGTTTTAATGCAAGCTGATATTTTCATAAGTTAATGATCATTTTAATTAGTATTCAAACATCCGTGGGGACAAAGAACACAAAATGAAGCAATATGGATCACAGGCATAAAACAAAGCTTCAGTCCCAGGCAGTAAAGTACAAAAGCATTAGCAAATGCATAATGTAACACCCACTGAGGTTATGGGTCAGGGGATTTGTTAGTTTACCATTGAGTCCAGCAGCTATTTTACAGTTTACATGCCTCAATGGAAAAGTATAATTTCTAGAAATTTCTTGAAAATAATTAATTGCAGGAAAAATCTTTTGTAGCAAAAGTTTTGCTTTTGTGGATGAGGAAAAAAAGTTGGTGGTTTTGTTTGTTTACCAAAACCTGTTCATCAGAAGGTATTCATCAGATACCTTCTACGAACCAGTAGTAGCATTGCATTCAATAGAGCAAAACAATGTCGTTTAACAAAATTGTACACGTTTACCTTTACCTGCCTTTTTTTCTAAAATTTCAACCCCCCCAATGAAAAAGGAAAGTTTTTTAAAATGTGAAGAGACATTCTGTGCACATTTGAGACAGGAAATGTTTTTAAATTGGCCCTAAAACTGAAATAAATCAATACGTAAATCGAGCCAGATTCATACATTTAATCCTGTAGACTTAGTAGGCCTAGGGACGGATCTCTCCCAGGAGGTAGAGGGCATGGGACATTTGGTATTGTACATTACTAGCAGGAAGCTGCTTGCCTGAGATACTCAGAGACCAGGTATGCTGTAATCAAGAAAGAAATGCCTGTCATAAAAAAGCAAGCACCTGTGCTCCTCACTACCTGTGTGTGTGGGCCCATCTGCCCACATTCAGTTTTTGTAAAATGTTCCAAACAAACGGCGACCTCGTGGGGGCCCCAATTCTGCTGCGGGCCCTATGCTATATCATAATTTGCATATAGGTTAATCCAACCCTACTTGTTGTTATCTCTACTGGACCTGGCAGCCATGAATTCTTTCATTTTGTACAAGGTAGGAGATATTTCATCTTGAAGCTAGCCACAGCGTTTCAGTAGAAACATTTCGATCGAAAACTGCAAAGCTGCAGGCTGCAGCAGCTCAACTTGGATTCTGAGCTGCAAGTGACACACACGCAAGAGAAATTAATTTTATCTTTTATCTTTTTGTTCTTACAGTTTTGTATGTAAATATACCTGTTTACACACTAGTTTCTTTTGAAATGTTTATTTTATTATATTTTTAATTTTTTTTTGAAGTAATGCTTTATATGTGGTAAATTAGAAAATAAACACTTATGTTTAATTTTTCATTTAAAATACAGTACAGAGTTTCAGCTGTGCAGATGTTTGATATGATGTTCTTGAATAAAACTTTTGAGTTGTATCCGATAGGTTGTCTTTCATTTTAATATTGATGGTGTTTAAAATGCACCGCAGTTGTAGGTATGAGTATAACCGTGGCGGTTCTAGTGTTGAAGTAGTCCATAAATATACAGTGTGTGTGTGTGTGTGTGCGTGTGTGTGTTGGGGGTGTGTCTTTCTGCTGAAGATTACATGATATCTACGGCACTCAGTGTTTATTAAATGATAAACAAAATAAAGATTCATACAAAAATAAAACACCAAACAAAAGGGTACTGGGGCCAAAACTAAACAGAATACAAAACACTAAACAAGTATATTCGAAATATAGCAATTGTTCTATTGATTCAGTCTCTTGTCTCGCCTCTGACACACCTCTCCGTGCAGCCCAAACTGAAGGCTCGTATAGTCATGACCGAGGGATTAACTGGCTAACAATTATCTTACTATGTCTCGGTCACATTTTGCACAAGTTAAATAAGGATGCGTGAATGTGAGCTAGTTAAACAATAAATAGCTGATCAGTCACACATCCTCATGAGGTTTTAATATATATATATATATATATATATATATATATATATATATATATATATATATATATATATATAAACTAAATAACAAATAATATTAGCTTTCACCGTCATATATACATATAAATCACAATATAACTAAATAGTAAACAAAGGCTCAGGACACTCCGCCACACAGTCATTACTGTAGAGTCGATTTTCAAGTGCATGTAAACCAAGTCATTGTTGTGTAGAACCAGGTATTATTATTTCTGGCTGCAAAACAAGCAACCCAGCTAAATAAAAACCTGTTTAATACCCTTTGCATCTAAGTGGATACACTATGGAACCACAGATTCTTAATTTTTTCCTGTGAGGGTATCGTTTATTAAAACCACTGCGTTTCGTATTTGTTTAGACTGCCTTCTAGTGGACAAAATTAGACTCACACTAAAAAGAGATGCCAGAGTCAGAGAAGCAGTTAGTGAAATTTTTCAGAATCGGTATTTTCTAGTCTTCATGAAACATTGTCAAATCAGTGTTACAGGTTAGTTTTTTTTTCAGTTTCATGTGTGAAATAATATCTGGAGTAGAAAAGTTAGAAGATTTCTGAAATTATAACAGTGTAATAGTTCTACAGTGTGTTAAAGTAAATGGTTTGATTAAAGTATTTCGGTTTCTTTTATTAAGTTTTTTCAGCGTTTTTTTCCACCCCATTTTTTATGCAAAATTTAATTTTATCAAATGATTTTATACTATAATGCCCTTACAAAAAATATTAGTACTGCATTATAAATGCAATATTTTGGAATCAGTAGTGACAAATAATATCCATTATGTTTGCTTTTGTGTAGGATTATTCTTCTATAGGTGTTCGTTGCTATCAACATACTCATGGGAGTGAAAAAAAACTCCTTCCTACCATGACTGTTGGTCATCCCACCCTGAGCTGAGATGTCACTACACTTCATCACTTTTGTCAGTAAAGAGATTTAGCTGGCTTCACACACACATACATCTGAATGATAATTCAGTCATGCCTGAGAGAAATTACATAAACCATGACAAGCTTTACAAAATTAAACCACTCATTGAAAAACTAAAAAGCAATTTCCAGAAGCATTACTCCCCGACAAAGCAACAAGCTGTAGATGAAACTATGGTCAAATTCAAAGGAAGGTCCAGTGAAGCGAGGGCCTAAAATCTCGAGCTGACATGAATGGTTACGTCTGTGACTTTCACATTTCAGCAACAAGCTCAGTGAAGAGAAGCTCTGGTGACAGTTCAAGAAGAAGTCAAGATAGCGACTGCAGATACAAACCCTACATTACTGTAGAACAGCGCGCAAGCCAGGCCCAACACATGCCTATACAGAGCACCTTGAGGCATTGCGCTGAATGCAATACAGCAAAGGAGCCACATAGAACCCAGGGGATGTGCTCCAACTGCAAAGTGGGACTATGCTTGAACTCGGAGAAGAATTGTTTTACTGTGTTCCACCAAAAATAGACCATTGGTCAATTTACAATAAGGGACTGCAGAGTCACACTGGTTTTAATATGTAACCAAATGAGAACTCTGAGACCAATTATTATTTTATTTTTTTGAACAGTTTTGTTGTTTTCAAGGTTCTAGTTTTATTACATGTTTATTACAGTTATGATATTACAAAAAAAAAAAAAAAGAGTACAGTGCTTCAAAGGGTTAACTGTGAACTGTGTTGTTTCAAATCATTCCTGAGCATTGCATCACCTCTACACCTGCGCACTACAAATCACTTTGACTCAGCTATACAATACCTGTAATTCGATACTTTCTTTTGGGTTAGGTTACATGTACTACTGCTTCTGCAAGTCATGAACACATTGGTGCAACAACTAGCAAATGAGCATCCTCAGCTCACAACTCCATTAGATGTAAAAAATTTTTTTTTTTTTATTTTAAACCTTATAAAGACAAACCAATACCAAACACAACAAGGTATAATACATATTTAATGAACTAAAAAAAGTGGAGGGGCAAAATATAGTTTGACCCCCCCCCCATTCAAAGTGGGTTAGGCGCCTATGCTTTCTCTGTTAAGTTTTTGTACAAGTTTGTATTTTCAAAACGTACAGGACACTGGGAGTGTAAATAGTTCTGTTTCCACCTTAGATAGACTTGTTTCCCAGCACGTTAGATCAATGTTACATTGTGATCCGTAATGTGTGCTACAAATCTTTTCGGTCTGCTTAGCTTATTCTAACATTAGTATGTGCCCCACAACCTATCGTTTTAAAATGGATGGACATCTCCCTAGAGTGTTCTTCTGTAGAATAGTTATTAAGCAAGAAAGCTAATTGGCAATATCAGAAGGAAATTACTTTTAGCAACAGCATAGATTTTGTTTCACATTACCGTTTAAAATGATGACGTTATTGCAGTTATGAATCAGTTCTTTCATAATTCCACATAACGTGAGAAACTCAAGTGAAAATATGTGGTTATATACAGGCACACAAAGTGATTGCATAATACAAGCTGAATCAAGAACCTGCTGATTTTAAAAATACATAACATTATTACCTGACTGATATAAAGATGTTTTGCTAGGCTTTGCCTAGAGCGGCAAGTTGCCTAGCACCAGCCCTCAGCATGGTAAGGAGTCATCATTGTATAACAAAAACCAGTTGGTCTTGTCACGCAACCATGTATATATTTTTATCAATTGTGACAAAGCAGGTTTTTAGTAGAGCTGCAGCGAACATGTTCCTTGAACTGTTCGTGAAAACAGATTGTACAGAGTTTTTAACTCAAATTAAACCCTGATACCTCTTGTCATGTGAACACGTCGTGAAACAGCAAAAGGATGTCTTTTTGGTAGCGTAACTTTAATGGCAGGGTTAATTGCTTTCTCACAATAAAAATAGCTGTAAAAACCCATGTAATTTTTTTTTTTTCATTTATCTACGCATCCTACCTTCCAAGTGAAAAAAATATTCTAGAAAATTGTGGAAAATTAATTAAAAATAAAAACTGAAATAGCTTGGTTGGATAAGTGTCCACCCCCCTTGTAATAGCAATCCTAAATTAGCTCAGGTGTAACCAATTGCCTTCAAAATCACACACCAAGTGGCCTCCACCTGTGTTAAATTGCAGATTCACATGATTTCAGGAAAAATTCAGCAGTTCCTGTAGGTTCCCTCTGCTGGGTAGTGCATTTCAAAGCAAGACTTAACCAGGAGCACCAAGGAGCTTTCAAAAGAATTCCGGGACAAAGTTGTTGAAAGGCACAGATCAGGGGATGGGTATAAAAAAACATCAGAGGTCTTGAATATCCCTTGAAGAAGTGGAAGGTGTATGGCTAGATCATACCCTGCCTAGATCAGGCCGTCCCTCCAAACTGGATGACCGAGCAAGAAGGAGACTGATCAAAGAGGCTACCAAGAGCCCAATGGCAACTTTACAAGAGGTCTGACAAAATTAAAATTGAACTTTTTGGCCTAAATGCAAAGCATTATGTTTGGCGCAAACCCAGTGCAATGCATCATCCAAAGAACACCATTCCTACTGTGAAGCACAGTGGTGGCAGCTTAATGTTAATGGGATGTTTCTTATCAGCAGGGACTGGGGCACTTGTCAGAATAGAAGGGAAAATGAATGGAGCAAAGTATAGAGACGTCCTTGAGGAAAACCTGCTGCCCTCTGCAAGAAAGCTGAAACTGGGACTGAAGTTCACCTTTCAGCATGACAACGACCCAAAGCACACAGCCAAAGCTACACTGGAGTGGCTAAGGAACAAAAAGGTAAATGTCCTACAGTGGCCTAGTCACAGCCCTAACCTAAATCCAATCGAAAATTTGTGGCATGACTTGAAGATTGCTGTCCATCAGTGCTCCCCAAGTAACTTGACAGAGCTTGAACAGTTTTGTAAAGAAGAATGGTCAAATATTGCCAAATCTAGGTGTGCAAAGTTAGTAGAGACCTATCCCAACAGACTCACAGCTGTAATTGCTGACCAAAGGTGCTTCCACTAAGTATTAATTCAGTTGGTGGAGACTTATCCAATTATGATCTTTCAGTTTTGTATTTTAATATATAATTTTTTTTCTCAATAAATATTTTTTTTCCCTTAACAGTGTGGAGTATGATGTGTAAATAAGTGGAAAAAAATCCTCATTTAAATGCATGAAACTCTGAGGCACTGACACAACAAAATATGAAAAAAGTTCAAGGGGGTGTGGACTTTCTACAGGCACTGTATTTACAGTGCCTTGAAAAAGTATTCAGCCCCCATCCCTTTTTTCACATTTAAGAGTCTCAAATTCAGAATTTGAAATAGATTCAGTTATGATTTTTTCTCACTGATCTACAAAGCACCATGTCAAATCAAAACAAAAATTCCAAAAGCTTTCAACAATTCACTAAAAATGAAAAACAGAAATTAACAGATTAAAAAAGTATTCATACCCTTTGTAATTGAAAGCTTAAATTTGCTCAGGTGCAATATATTACCTCAACAAGTCACACAATTTGTTGATGGACTCCACCTGTGTAAGAAATTAGTGGACCACCTGCTTTAGATTAATCTGTGAGGATAAGTACCGCTCTCTCTGTATAGTCCCACAGTATGGTAGAGACTTTCAAAAGAAAGAATCAAAATGAAGACAAAAGAGTATTCTAAGCAAGTCAGGGATGTGATTATAGAGAACCATTTCAAAGGCATTGAACAGTCCTCGGAGCACAGTGCAGTCCATTGTACAGAAGTGGGAAAAATACAAAACTACCACCACACTGCATAGATCAGGCTGCCCGTCTAAACTTAGTTGCTGGACAAGAAGGGCACTTCTTAGGGAAGCTACTGTGAGGCTAACTGTGACTCTGAATGAGTTACAGAAGTCAGTGGCTGTGATGGATGATGATGTTCATTTATCAACAATCTACAAGGCATTCCACAAAAAGGGCCTTTATGGGAGAGTGGCAAGGAAGAAGCTCTGGCTGAAAAAAAACATATCCTTGCCAGCAAAAAGTTTACAAAATGTCACCTAGAAGATACTGCAGTTATGTGGCAGAATGTCTTGTGGTTTGATGAGAGTAAAGTGGAACTTTCTGGCCTAAATGCTAAGCGGTATGTGCGGCGCAAAACAAACACTGGACACCAGCCAGGTAACACCATCCCCACCGTAAAGTATGGCGGTGGTAGCATCATGTTATGGGGATGCTTTTTCAGCAGCAGGTACTGGTAATATTGTCAGGATTGATGGGAGAATGAATGGAGCACAATACAGAGAAATCCTGGATAAAAACCTGTACCCCTCTGCCAAAGAACTCAAACTGCAGAAGAAGTTTGTCTTTCATCAGGACAATGATCCAAAGCACACTGCCAGAGCAACAATGGAGTGGCTTAAAATGAAGAAAATAGATGTCCTTGAGTGGCCCAGTCAGTCCTGACCTTAATCCCATCAAAAATCTGTGGCAAGACCTCAAAATTGCTGTCCATCACCGTTCCCAAATAACTTGACACAGCTTGATCAATTTTGCAAGGTGGAATGGGCAAATATTGCTCCATCATGGTGTGCAATGTTAATAGAGACTTATCCGAAAAGACTACTGGCTTGAATGCGGGGATACTTAAAAAATGATGACATTTCAGTTTTTTACTTTTTATTATTTTATTGTTTACTATTTTTTTCTTTTTCGGGGTGATTCTGTGAAGAAGAATGTGTGACTCACTCATAAAAATTTCCAATCTAATGCATAAAAATCCCAGGCTGTGAGACTCTTAAATGTGAAAAAAAGTGATGGGGGCTGAATACTTTTTCAAGGCACTGAAAAAGTATACACTGTATAATAAAACCTGACTCGCCACACAGGCTCGCTTGGGTTCTTTTCCCTTCTAAAATCACAACCCAACACACAGGATTTGAAAGCATAAGTGCTGACACGCACTTTTAATTATACAAAATAAACAAAATGAAAATAAACACCTGGCTCATTTCGAGCACTAACTAAACATTTGATGCAGGTCCCTGACTAGCTCGCAGGACGGCTAAGCCATTTACCTGTCATAAAAACACACAGTTTCACAACTACGTTTTCACAGAAACAAAGGCTTTTACACAGTACCTTTTTTATTACGATTGAGCACACCTTCAACGAGGCTCCTTCACACAGCAGCAACCCTGAATGGACTGGCTGCTCTCTTTATATACCCTGCACCTGGCTCAAATTTACAATAATCACCAGGTGCAGGGGATAAAATAAACAAAATGAAAATAAACACCTGGCTCATTTCGAGCACTAACTAAACATTTGATGCAGGTCCCTGACTAGCTCGCAGGATGAGATCCTCCCAGTAGTACTCAAAGAAATGAAAGAAGTAATTTACAAACCGCTAACCAAGATCATGCAGCAGTCTCTTGACACAGGGGTGGTACCAAAATTGCAAACGTAATACCGATCCACAAAAAGGGAAACAAAACTGAACCAGGTAACTACAGACCAGTAAGCCTGACTTCTATTATATGCAAACTTATGGAAACTATAATAAGATCCAAAATGGAAAATTACCTATATGGTAACAGGGTACTGGGAGACAGTCAACATGGTTTTAGGAAAGGGAGATCGTGCCTAACTAACTTGCTTGATTTTTTTGAGGATGCAACATCGATAATGGATAATTGCAAAGCATATGACATGGTTTATTTAGATTTCCAGAAAGCTTTTGACAAAGTCCTGCACAAAAGATTAATTCTCAAACTGAATGCAGTTGGGATTCAAGGAAACACATGTACATGGATTAGGGAGTGGTTAACATGTAGAAAACAGAAAGTACTGATTAGAGGAAAAAACTCAGAATGGAGTGTGGTAACCAGCGGTGTACCACAGGGATCAGTATTAGGTCCTCTGCTATTCCTAATCTACATTAATAAGAACATAAGAACATAAGAACATAAGAAAGTTTACAAACGAGAGGAGGCCATTCGGCCCATCTTGCTCGTTTGGTTGTTAGTAGCTTATTGATCCCAAAATCTCATCAAGCAGCTTCTTGAAGGATCCCAGGGTGTCAGCTTCAACAACATTACTGGGGAGTTGATTCCAGACCCTCACAATTCTCTGTGTAAAAAAGTGTCTCCTATTTTCTGTTCTGAATGCCCCTTTTTCTAAACTCCATTTGTGACCCCTGGTCCTTGTTTCTTTTTTCAGGCTGAAAAAGTCCCTTGCGTCCACACTGTCAATACCTTTTAGAATTTTGAATGCTTGAATTAGGTCGCCACGTAGTCTTCTTTGTTCAAGACTGAACAGATTCAATTCTTTTAGCCTGTCTGCATATGACATGCCTTTTAAGCCCGGAATAATTCTGGTCGCTCTTCTTTGCACTCTTTCTAGAGCAGCAATATCTTTTTTATAGCGAGGTGACCAGAACTGAACACAATATTCAAGATGAGGTCTTACAAGTGCATTGTACAGTTTTAACATTACTTCCCTTGATTTAAATTCAACACTTTTCACAATGTATCCGAGTATCTTGTTAGCCTTTTTTATAGCTTCCCCACATTGTCTAGATGAAGACATTTCTGAGTCAACAAAAACTCCTAGGTCTTTTTCATAGATTCCTTCTCCAATTTCAATATCTCCCATATGATATTTATAATGTACATTTTTATTTCCTGCGTGCAGTACCTTACACTTTTCTCTATTAAATGTCATTTGCCATGTATCTGCCCAGTTCTGAATCTTGTCTAGATCATTTTGAATGACCTTTGCTGCTACAACAGTGTTTGCTACTCCTCCTATTTTTGTGTCGTCTGCAAATTTAACAAGTTTGCTTACTATACCAGAATCTAAATCATTAATGTAGATTAGGAATAGCAGAGGACCTAATACTGATCCCTGTGGTACACCGCTGGTTACCACACTCCATTCTGAGGTTTTTCCTCTAATCAGTACTTTCTGTTTTCTACATGTTAACCACTCCCTAATCCATGTACATGTGTTTCCTTGAATCCCAACTGCGTTCAGTTTGAGAATTAATCTTTTGTGCGGGACTTTGTCAAAAGCTTTCTGGAAATCTAAATAAACCATGTCATATGCTTTGCAATTATCCATTATCGATGTTGCATCCTCAAAAAAATCAAGCAAGTTAGTTAGGCACGATCTCCCTTTCCTAAAACCATGTTGACTGTCTCCCAGTACTCTGTTACCATATAGGTAATTTTCCATTTTGGATCTTATTATAGTTTCCATAAGTTTGCATATAATAGAAGTCAGGCTTACTGGTCTGTAGTTACCTGGTTCAGTTTTGTTTCCCTTTTTGTGGATCGGTATTACGTTTGCAATTTTCCAGTCTGTCGGTACCACCCCTGTGTCAAGAGACTGCTGCATGATCTTGGTTAGCGGTTTGTAAATTACTTCTTTCATTTCTTTGAGTACTACTGGGAGGATCTCATCCGGCCCAGGGGATTTGTTTATTTTAAGAGCTCCTAGTCCCTTTAACACTTCTGCCTCAGTTATGCTAAAGTTATTTAAAACTGGATAGGAACTGGATGACATGTGGGGCATGTTGTCAGTATCTTCCTTTGTAAAAACTTGTGAAAAGTAATCATTTAACATATTTACTATTTTTTTTTCTTCCTCTACGATTTTGCCATTTGTATCTCTTAAACATTTAATCTCCTCTTTGAATGTTCTCTTGCTGTTGTAATATTGGAAAAACATTTTGGAATTGGTTTTAGCTCCCTTAGCAATGTTCATTTCTATTTCTCTCTTGGCCTTTCTAACTTCCTTTTTGACTTGCATTTGCAGTTCTGTGTACTCTTTCTGTGTACTTTCTTTTTGGTCCTTTTTTAATGCTCTGTAAAGTGCCTTTTTTCGCTGAATATTTTTTTTAATTGATCTATTAAACCATTTTGGCAATTTAGTTTTACATTTAGATTTGTCTACTTTAGGGATATAATTGTTTTGCGCCTCTAGTACTACATTTTTGAAGAACAACCATCCTTCTTCTGTGGGTGTTTTCTCTATTTTACTCCAATCTACTTCTGTTAGTCTCTGTTTCATGCCTTCATAGTTTGCTTTTCTAAAATTGTAAACCTTAGCTTTAGTCTTTACTTTTGAGGATTTAAAAAACACTTCAAATGAGACCATGTTGTGGTCTGAGTTTGCCAGTGGTTCTCTGACCTCTGTTTTAGTTATTCTATCTTCGTTATTTGAAAAGACTAAATCAAGGCATGCCTCCCCTCTAGTGGGTGCCTTCACAAATTGTGTTAGGAAGCAGTCATTTGTCATTTCCACCATTTCTATTTCGTCCTTCGCGCTACCCACCGGGTTTTCCCATTTTATTTGGGGGAAGTTGAAATCCCCCATTAGTATGGCTTCTCCTTTGCTACACACATTTCTAATGTCATTGTATAACAGATTATTGTGCTCACCGTCTGAATCTGGCGGTCTAATGATTTAGATTCTGGTATAGTAAGCAAACTTGTTAAATTTGCAGACGACACAAAAGTAGGAGGAGTGGCAAACACTGTTGCAGCAGCAAAGGTCATTCAAAATGATCTAGACAAGATTCAGAACTGGGCAGACACATGGCAAATGACATTTAATAGAGAAAAGTGTAAGGTACTGCACGCAGGAAATAAAAATGTACATTATAAATATCATATGGGAGATATTGAAATTGGAGAAGGAATCTATGAAAAAGACCTAGGAGTTTTTGTTGACTCAGAAATGTCTTCATCTAGACAATGTGGGGAAGCTATAAAAAAGGCTAACAAGATGCTCGGATACATTGTGAAAAGTGTTGAATTTAAATCAAGGGAAGTAATGTTAAAACTGTACAATGCACTAGTAAGACCTCATCTTGAATATTGTGTGCAGTTCTGGTCACCTCGCTATAAAAAAGATATTGCTGCTCTAGAAAGAGTGCAAAGAAGAGCGACCAGAATTATTCCGGGCTTAAAAGGCATGTCATATGCAGACAGGCTAAAAGAATTGAATCTGTTCAGTCTTGAACAAAGAAGACTACGTGGCGACCTAATTCAAGCATTCAAAATTCTAAAAGGTATTGACAGTGTCGACCCAAGGGACTTTTTCAGCCTGAAAAAAGAAACAAGGACCAGGGGTCACAAATGGAGTTTAGAAAAAGGGGCATTCAGAACAGAAAATAGGAGACACTTTTTTACACAGAGAATTGTGAGGGTCTGGAATCAACTCCCCAGTAATGTTGTTGAAGCTGACACCCTGGGATCCTTCAAGAAGCTGCTTGATGAGATTTTGGGATCAATAAGCTACTAACAACCAAACGAGCAAGATGGGCCGAATGGCCTCCTCTCGTTTGTAAACTTTCTTATGTTCTTATGTTCTTATAATTAATAATAAAACAATTATGTTTTTGGCAGGAAGGATATTAACCCCCTCCCTGCCGTGTCACACATCCTCCCCCTCTAGTATGCAACACTGATCGGCCTTTCCAAGGCCACCTCCCCCCCTAAAACATAACCAGCCACCCTCATATCCATACAATCCCATCTTCTTCTCCTGATCCTTCGGGTGGGCTTGAGGATGGGTTGATTCCTCCAACGTTTCAGGGCAGGGACAATGACCTGGTGATGAGGGACCCAGACAGGGAGATCAGGGCAAGAGCTGTGCAGGCTGGTGAGCTGTCAGGAGCAGCAGCAGAGGCTTGAGGCTTGGCCCAAGCGCAGTGATGTCTGAGCCTCCAGGGGGAGTATAGCAACTGGCAGGTGGAGCCCAAGTGACATCTACTGACGGTGCCACAACATCTGGGGCTTCAAGGTGAGTGGAGCAGGGGACCAGGTGAGAGACTGTGCCTGGTGGTGCTCCAGACTGATCTTCCGGACCAACCGTTGGAGGTCCCGGAACTCTGACCAGGTGTCCAGAAGCACAGGTTGCTGGACCGCACTGTTTTGCGGTGGACGAGCACTCGGGTGGAGGTTGAGGTTGTAGTGACAGTAAAGACCTCACCTCCTCCCCCTTGTCTGAAGCCTGTGGTTCTGGAGATGGTAACGGTCCCAGTTCCTCTAGCTCTGGGAAGGACTTCCTCCTGCTCTGGACACAGCCTCAGTTCCTTTAGCTCTGGGAAGGACTCCTCCTCCTGCTCTGGACACAGCACCAGTTCCTCTAACTCTGGGAAGGACTCCTCCTCCTGCTCTGGACACAGCACCAGTTCCTGTAGCTCTGGGAAGGACTCCTCCTCCTGCTCTGGACACAGCACCAGTTCCTCTAGCTCTGGGAAGGACTCCTCCTCCTGCTCTGGACACAGCACCAGTTCCTCTAGCTCTGGGAAGGACTCCTCCTCCTGCTCTGGACACAGCACCAGTTCCTCTAGCTCTGGGAAGGACTCCTCCTCCTGCTCTGGACACAGCACCAGTTCCTGTAGCTCTGGGAAGGACTCCTCCTCCTGCTCTGGACACAGCACCAGTTCCTCTAGCTCTGGGAAGGACTCCTCCTCCTGCTCTGGACACAGCACCAGTTCCTCTAGCTCTGGGAAGGACTCCTCCTCCTGCTCTGGACACAGCACCAGTTCCTCTAGCTCTGGGAAGGACTCCTCCTCCTGCTCTGGACACAGCACCAGTTCCTGTAGCTCTGGGAAGGACTCCTCCTCCTGCTCTGGACACAGCACCAGTTCCTCTAGCTCTGGGAAGGACTCCTCCTCCTGCTCTGGACACAGCACCAGTTCCTGTAGCTCTGGGAAGGACTCCTCCTCCTGCTCTGGACACAGCACCAGTTCCTCTGGTGCAGGGACTGCTGGGCTTTTCTCGCCGACTCCACACATTTCTGGAGAAGCCTCACCAGCTCATTTGGCTTACGCTCCGGTAACCCCATTTCTTGTTCTGTTCTACTTGAGCAGCTGTGTTTTTATTTATTTGGGTAATTAAATCTTTCAGATCCATTTGTCGAGTTGGAAGGGCACTTCTGACACCATATGTAAAAGACAGACTCACCACACAGGATCGATCGGGTTCTTTTCCCTTCTAAAATCACAACTCAACACACAGGATTTAAAAGAATTAGCGCTGATGCTCACTTTTAATTATACAAAATAAACAAAATGAAAATAAACACCTAGCTCGTTTCAAGCACTATCTTAACATTTGCTGGAGGAGACTAGATGGCAGGACGGCTAAGATGTTTACCTGGCATAAAAACAACACCCACAGTTTTAGAACTACATTGTCGCAAAAGTACACAGTACTACACAGTACTGTCAATTTAATGAATTGACGCGAGGCACCAAGTTAAGTTAACTGTGTTTTATTTAGATAACTCAAGGCAACAACCACTACTGTTGTTTTAACATGTGTTCTCTTTACGTTCTCTCCATAACCTATAACCTTTAGCTAGCTCACTTCCACTACTGGTTGCGTACTGTTAAAGGCACAGTAAACAATTATAACTTTATTTTTTACAAATCTAAACAAATCACTGGTCGAACTACATGGCCAGACTGAGTAACTGTAAGTCCATCTCGGGATGTAGTAGTCATGGTAACCTTGTTAGGGTAACAGTCCCAGGTGGAACAGGCTTTGGTGTACCGGGCTCTAGACTCACAACAGGTGGCAAGCGCTGCAGGTGACGTCGGAACTGTGCTCCTTGTAGTGTTTTGATCATTATATATATATATATATATATATATATATATATATATATATATATATATATATAGTACTGTGCAAAAGTTTTAGGCAGGTGTGAAAAAATGCTGTAAAGTAAGAATGCTTTCAAAAATAGACATGTTAATAGTTTATATTTATCAATTAACAAAATGCAAAGTGAGTGAACAGAAGAAAAATCTACATCAAATCAATATTTGGTGTGACCACCCTTTGCCTTCAAAACAGCATCAATTCTTCTAGGTACACTTGCACACAGTTTTTGAAGGAACTCGGCAGGTAGGTTGGCCCAAACATCTTGGAGAACTAACCACAGTTCTTCTGTGGATTTAGGCAGCCTCAGTTGCTTCTCTCTCTTCATGTAATCCCAGACAGACTTGATGATGTTGAGATCAGGGCTCTGTGGGGGCCATACCATCACTTCCAGGACTCCTTGTTCTTCTTTACGCTGAAGATAGTTCTTAATGACTTTCGCTGTATGTTTGGGGTCGTTGTCATGCTGCAGAATAAATTTGGGGCCAATCAGATGCCTCCCTGATGGTATTGCATGATGGATAAGTATCTGCCTGTACTTCTCAGCATTGAGGAGACCATTAATTCTGACCAAATCCCCAACTCCATTTGCAGAAATGCAGCCCCAAACTTGCAAGGAACCTCCACCATGCTTCACTGTTGCCTGCAGACACTCATTCGTGTACCGCTCTCCAGCCCTTCGGCGAACAAACTGCCTTCTGCTACAGCCAAATATTTCAAATTTTGACTCATCAGTCCAGAGCACCTGCTGCCATTTTTCTGCACCCCAGTTCCTGTGTTTTCATGCATAGTTGAGTCGCTTGGCCTTGTTTCCACGTCGGAGGTATGGCTTTTTGGCCACAAGTCTTCCATGAAGGCCACTTCTGACCAGACTTCTCCAGACAGTAGATGGGTGTACCAGGGTCCCACTGTTTTCTGCCAATTCTGAGCTGATGGCATTGCTGGACATCTTCCGATTGTGAAGGGAAGTAAGCATGATGTGTTTTTCATCTGCTGCAGTAAGTTTCCTTGGCCAACCACTGCGTCTACGGTCCTCAACGTTGCCTGTTTGTTTGTGCTTCTTCAAAAGAGCTTGGACAGCACATCTGGAAACCCCTGTCTGCCTTGAAATTTCTGCCTGGGAGAGACCTTGCTGATGCAGTATAACTACCTTGTGTCTTGTTGCTGTGCTCAGTCTTGCCATGGTGTATGACTTTGATAGTAAACTGTCTTCAGCAACCTCACCTTGTTAGCTGAGTTTGGCTGTTCCTCACCCAGTTTTATTTCTCCTACACAGCTGTTTCTGTTTCAGTTAATGATTGTGTTTCAACCTACATATTGAATTGATGATCATTAGCACCTGTTTGGTATAATTGTTTAATCATACACCTGACTATATGCCTACAAAATCCTTGACTTTGTGCAAGTGTACCTAGAAGAACTGATGCTGTTTTGAAGGCAAAGGGTGGTCACACCAAATATGGATTTGATTTAGATTTTTCTTCTGTTCATTCACTTTGCATTTAGTTAATTGATAAATATAATCTATTAACATGTCTATTTTTGAAAGCATTCTTACTTTACAGCATTTTTTCACACCTGCCTAAAACTTTTGCACAGTACTGTATATATATAAAAAAAAAATAAAAACATGTATTGTAAATGTAAACTTTAGATGTTCCACAAACACGCACACACACACAAATATAAATTATAAGTAGTAAAACTTGTAGAAATTATATTTTATATAATTGTGTGTGTGTGTGTGTTTGTCTGTGTGTTAGAAACTTAACCAGACAAACAAGTAGCTAATGAGCGGCATAATTCAGAACGTGCATGACAACACGTGAATTCATTTCTCTTGTTAAATGTTTTTATCTTCATGGTAATGCATGAAGCTCTCCTCACGATATTCAGAGTCGTTCTTTTCCTACTTAGTAAGCAGACACAGACATCTTAAATATCCCCTTCCCTAAATGGCCATGAATTCAGTAATTGGCGCATAGCAGCGCATATCCTGAAAAGTACAGCAAAGGTTGTGAGGGAAAATGTAATGACTTGTCCACGTAAACGCCGCCAACGAAAGAAAATATTTTAAAAATCAAAAAAGTTAAACAAAAAATTTGTATTCTTAAAGACACAACTACACCTTACAGTCACCTTTTATCCCCAACCCAATGACTTGCGTTTGTTTTTGTTTTGGATAGCAAACCTGTGACTTTTATCTCTGTAAAATACTAGAATTGCTTTCCACTGCTGTTTTAATAAATAAAATACGTTATCTCAGATGGACTCGATTACACCTGTGCTGTTTATCAAGATATGTAGGCTGCAATGAATGACGGGACTGACAATGTGGACAGATAGTACTGGTTTCTCTTCATTCCTTCATGTGTGACTAGGCTACTACTTTTCTCACCGCCCTGTGATCATTTCCAGTTACAGTTTGCAAGGTCTCTAAATTATTATTATTATTATTATTATTATTATTATTATTATTATTATTATTATTATTAGTCATTGATAAGTGTAAGTAAGAACTGACTTGGTAGTTCATCTGTTTATTTTACCAAATTACAAACTGCACACTTTGTGTGAGGTCATTAAAGCTACACATAAACTACACTAGCCGTATGGCAAGCCATTTAACCCTCGATTTCTGATATCAACAATTCTATTACTGTCAGTACTGTTTTGCTGATACTATTAATAACATTTTTGATATCAACAATTTAATATTATTTTTAATATAATTTTTTATATCATAAATTGAATTGTTGATATCAAAAATAGAATATTAAACTTATTTTATTTAAATAAATTCATTCTGATTTTTTTTTTTTTTTTTTTTTTTTTTTCAGTGTTTGTAAACCAACAACATTGAGGTGGGCCTACCAAACGGAATGGTTTGTCGTTTTCCTTTCTTTGTAAAAAAATCTGAACAAGCTGTAGTAATTTTGATATGTTATATTTAAACTTAACTTTTGCAGTTAACAAAATTAGTGAATAATATAAAGACAGGCAAAAATGTACAATCAGGAGTTTTCCATAAGTTAGGCATGTGTAGCTCACCTTCGAACCATGAGCACCATCGCTGCCTTTATTATAAATGCTTTCCTGTTAAACAAATATATACTGACCGTACGCATTTGCGTCTTAAACAGCAATAACTAAGTCAGCTGACTTATTTATTTTTGTTCCGCATTCATACCTGCATACCAGTTATGTGAACCGCTGTCTATAAGGCTTTGTCTGACCTGCCTGGCACTTGCAGCATCTGCAACTTCCAACATTTACACAACATGTTATGTTGTGTAAAACACAATAAGCCAGGATGATCTTGCTAAACTTCTGAGGAGTGTACTGTAGTCTTCTCTCAGAGACATCCAAACATCGGAATCACATTTTGAGGATGGCAACTGTTTGCTCAATTACAGTACAAGCACATTTAAAGGTACGGTTATCTCTGTTCGACAGGGTTCGTGGGGTTGAGCAGCAGTGTCAGTAGCCACAGCTTCAGTGGATACCCGTTGTCCCCTATCAACTATAATTAAAAAATTAGCTATTTGTTGATGAACTGTCTTAAGACAACAAGCTAGCAGCTACCACTGGCAGTCCTGCGCCAGTAAAACGGTAATAAATTAGGCAAGATTTGTGAGATTAAATAAAATGGTTTGGTTTGCTTTGACCACAAAATGTTATTTATCAACAGAACAGTGTATTTGTTTATTGGATCTTCTCTTACATATATATAACGTCAATGCACAAATAAGAAATCAGGTTGTCTATTGCACCACTGTGATTACTCACCTTGAAAAAGTTACCATTTCCATATATATATATATATATATATATATATATATATATATATATGTTTTTCGTAAGTGGGTAGAGAATATGTAATAATATAACAACCAAAGAGTGCCCAAGACCCTTCACCGTTATATTTGTTCTTGTGTGAGACCCACTTTTTCAGTCAGCTAAAATATGTGCTAAACGGAGTGAATTTGATGTAACCCTGTTAAAATGGCAAAAAGACAGCTACGTTTGGAGTTTTTCTACAACAAAAAAGCTAAAGCACCAACGCCAGGGACATCAACAGAAACCAAACATGACTTAGTTCAGAATGTTATTAACAGCACAAGTGTGAGACAATACTTCAATTTCAAACGTTCAGGTTAGTGCAGGTGCAGCTGTTGATAAAAGAGACCATTGCCTGTAAATTGTTGTTAACAGCTATCTTTCTTTGGGGGGTGGGGGTGGGGTGGGGCTTGTGCCCTTGCCACACCAGTTTTTCAAGCCACGAGTTGCCACTGCCCTCAAATATTTCAGAGTGCAGTTTGTTGTAGATGAGTGTCACCAGTGTGACAAACCGGTTACCCCTCTGTTAATTAACCCCGTACCAAATGTAGTCTGTTTAGCCACATTAACCTGTTAAACCCCCAGCCTTCCACAGGCAATTTCTCCCTGGAGCGCTATGGCCTTAAATAAATCACATTATCTTCCAAAGTATAGACAACACAGGCACGGTTCAGGGCTTGAATTCAAGGTAACCCCATGGCCATTAGGACTTTCAGATTTGATATAAGTCTTACTCAGTATCACTCTGGAAGGAGATATCCAGAAAAAAAAAAACATAAAAAACAAGAAACGCTTTCCATTTGTTTTTATTCTATTGTCATTTTTTCACCTTATAGCATATGAAAAGAACAGGTTTTTTTCCAGTGCTTCCCCAACATGTCTACTACACTGGATACAAATTTGAAACTGATTGAATAAAGGGATCAAATTGTACATGAGTTTTTACAAAGCTAGGGGGACATACCTGCATACCTGCAGCTCATAAGGTAGGAGAGAGAGAGAGAGAGAGAGAGAGAGAGAGAGAGAGAGAGAGAGAGAGTATGACTTTTAAAATCCCTTTATTCTAAAAAATAGAATACAAACTAAAAACTAAATAAAGCCACTTTTTAAAAAAGAATCAAACAAAAAAAAATACACTGGTGCAAAACACAAAACGATCCAACATTTCTCATTCCATTTAAAAAAAAATCCAGTTCAATGGGATCTCAGTCGTTGAGTGTTTCTCACATGAGCAGAACAAGCTGCCACTCCTCCTCCACTGTCACTGAAGGGGAAACCAGCACTGCGGGGAACAGGGGTTCCTGCTCTGAGGCCACGTGCTCCTCCAGAAACCTACTCAGAAACTTGGAGAGTGCCAGACAGAAGGATGCCTGGAGATCACTCAGCACCTTCTCCAGGAAACACTCTGATCTAATATTCAGTGCAGGGGTTAAAACCCTGCTGGCTTTCCAAGTAAAAAGGTTAAAATCAATCAAATACCCCAGTTTAGTAAAACCAGCTTTAAGAAACAAAGTGGATAAAAAAGCAAAGCTAAAAGCCTCACATTTAAAAATGGGGTTATAAAACAGAGGTTCTTCAAAAACCCATTGTGTGCTCTGGGATTCTTCCGACTTGTGATCTGTAACAGTCTCCAAGCATTTAACAGATTCTTATAAAAACCCTCTAACCCTGCATCACTAAAACAATCAGGAGACATTAAAAACAAATGTTTGTCAAAACCCAGCTTCCCTGCCTTCTGCAATAAACAAAATTCCAGATCTCTCCAGCTCAACTGTGGGGTGTACAACAGCCTCTGAGCAGCCTGCAGCCTAAACGCTGCCATCCTGCTAGGGATATCAATGAGCCCCTGTCCTCCCTCCTCACTGGGGGAGATACAAAACAGCCGGGCGGAGCCAGTGATGCCCACTCCAAAAAAACTGCACCAGGCATCTCTGTATCTCATTTAACAAAACCCGGGGAGGATCCAGGCACACCAGCTTATGCCAAAGCATGGAGGCAACAAGATTGTTAACGATGAGGAACCTACCCCTGAAGGAGAGCAGAGAGAGGAGCCACTGCCAGCTCTGCAGCCTCCCCTTCACCCTGTCCAGCATCCCCTCCCAATTCTGCTGCATGAACTGTTCATTCCCAAAATAAATACTTAAAAGTCTGACTCCAATTTTGTTACAGCTTAAAACTGAAGGCAGTAATGGAGGGGGGTACCCTCCCAGCTGCCAACAAGAAAAGCTTCACTTTTTGCCCAGTTTACTCATGCTGAGGTTACCTTTTCATACATTTTAATGCATGACTCCAGCACAGCGACGTCTCGGTCATTTGAAACAAACATGCTGAGATCATCAGCATATGCGGAGAGCTTGATAAGGGCTGTATTGAGCACAGCTGGTACTGCCAGTCCAGGCAGTTTCCCCCTCAGCTAGTGTAGCAGGGGTTCTATAGAGAGGGCATAGAGCATCCCTGAGAGGGAGCAGTCCTGCCATATCTCCCTCTGCACAGGAAAGGGGACATTCAGACCGTTATTAATCTTCACAACACTAAAAACATTGTGATAAAGGAGTCTTATAAAAGAAGTAAAAACAGCGCCAAAACCAAAAGCTTTTAAAACATGAAATAGATACTCATGGTCAGCTCTATCAAAAGCTTTTTCTTGATCAAGCGAAATTAAACCAAAAATCAACATTATAGACTTTGGATACATTAAAAAGATCTTTTAATAAAAACAAATTATCAAAAATGGATCTCTCGGGCACACAGTACGACTGGTCTGGGAGCCTTCCTTTTGAAAAGCTGCACCACGGCCACTGTGAGCTCTCAAAATGCCAGAAGAGTGTGCAATCCACTGCTCTCCTCCTTGTCCAGGCTGTGGAGACCCTGGAGAAGCGGCTCCATCTCTCCCGGGTCGCAGCCCCCAGCCTTGCAGAGATAAGTATAAAAGCTCACTGCAACACGTCTGAGCTCCATAGGGCTGGAGACCTCTCTCCCCCCGGGCAGCCTCAGACAGCACATTGTCTTGCACTCCACTGTCTTTCTCTCCAGGCCGAAGAAGGCGGCTGTGGGGGCGTCCATATATTTAAGTTCAGTAAAGTGGGCTCTGAGCAGAAAGCCCTTCACCTTCTTCTCCAGCAGGCTACCCAGGAGCTGACTCCTCTCTTGCAGGCCCCGATACGCCCCCTCATCACTCTCACTGGCCAGCTGGCTCTCAAACTCAACAATCTCTCTCTCCAGCTCACTGACCACTGCATCCAGTGACCTTGTGATATTTTGTGTGTATTGTTAACAGAAAAGTTTTATTTGAATTTTCCCTATATCCCACTGCTGTCTTAAACTATTAAAATTTGTTTTTTTCATTTTGCCAATTTTTCCAAAACAATTTAAAATAATTAGTGAAGTTTTTGTCCTGTAGCAGATTGTTGTTAAAGTGCCAATATGATTTTGAATGTCATTTGGTTGGTAGTGAAACATTGACGGAAACAAAATGATGATCAGAAAAGCTAATAGGTGCTATACTACTTTTAGTGAATTTGTTAATATGCTGTTGTGGAATATAGAACCTATCCAGACGCACCCCTGACAGCTGATTTTGATTACATATGATCCATGTATATTGTCTACTTGTGGGATGAAAAATCCTCCAAATGTTAACCAGGTCAAAATTGGCCAGCTCCCTGACAGATTGGGGATGGGGTTACCTGTGGTTTCTATCTTTATTAAAATCAATAGAACAATTAAAATCTCCCCCCACCACGAGGAAATTGTCCGTATTGCAACCCCCGAGTACCTGACTGAGCTTTTTAACAAATAAAATCCTCTCCTCCCCAACATTTGGTGCATAAATATTACTAAAATCAATAAAAATCCCAGTGTGTTTTATCTGTACTTTTAAAAGTCGACATTGAACAATCTCCTCAATAGATAAAATCTCCACCCCAAATCCTGGAGAAAATAAAACAGCAACCCCAGCACTAAAATTAGAACCGTGGCTTAAAATATAGTCGCCACCCAGACTGCCAGTGAGACTGATTACTGCTGTCTGAGTGTGTCGCCCGCAATAAAATCACGTTTGAACGCTTGCTGTTTTAAAAATCAAATAATTGTGCTATTTTATTAAAATCCCTGCACCCTGCATAATTTTCTCCATGGATAAAAAATAGATTATTCAAAAATAAAAGTTTTCTTAATAAAACTAGCCATTAAAAATGTTTAGCTCTCTTTCGATCAATGATTTATTAATAAAAGGGACAATATTTGACAATATTACTTTGGTAAGAGGCGTAGATAACGGTGCTACGGTTACTAAAGGATCATTCAACATAAATCCCTTTTCCACAATTTTGTTAACCAGATTTTCTTGGTTAAGGAAAAAGACTATCGATTTGTTCATCCATGAGGCGGATTTGATCTTTTCAAAACCAAACACCCGCCCCACGGCAAGCAGCACATCTTCAACAGAATCATTATTTTCAGAAAAAAACTTTAAAAACGTGGCGCCTAGTACGCCCCCCAAAACCCACCGAAGTGGGAGCCCATTTTTGGGCACACACTGGCTAAAAAACCATTAAAAAGTATTAAAATAACAAAAAAATACTTTAACGTTTAATAAATATATAATAAGTAAATGGTGACACAGCTTGCCACTACAGCTCTCACACAGCTCGCCTTTTTTTTTTTTTTTTTTTTTTTTTAATTTATCTACACATCCTACCCCACAACTTCCAAGTGTAAAAGATATTATAGAAATTAGTATCCACCCCCTTGTAATAGCAATCCTAAATTAGCTCAGGTGTAACCAATCGCCTTCAGAATCACACACCAAGTTAAGTGGCCTCACGCAGTTCCTGTAGGTTCCCTCTGCTGGGTAGTGCATTTCAAAGCAAAGACTCAACTATGAGCACCAAGGAGCTTTCAAAAGAACTCCAGGACAAAGTTGTTGAAAGGCACAGATCAGGGGATGGGTATAAAAAAATATCAATGGAGCACGGTCAAGCCGATTATTAAGAAAGTGGAAGGTTTATGGCACCACCAAGACCCTGCCTAGATCACACCGTCCCTCCAAACTGGATGACTGAGCAAGAAGGAGACTAATCAGAGAGGCCACCAACAGGCCAATGGCAACTTTGCAAGAGTTATAGGCTTTTATGGCCAAGACTGGTCAAAGTGTGCATGTGACAACAATATCCCAAGCACTCCACAAATTTGTCCTGTATGGTACAGTGGCAAGAAGAAAGCCATCCGTCCTTGAGGAAAACCTGCTGCCCTCTGCAAGAAAGCAGAAGTTCACCTTTCGAGATGACAACGACCCAAAGCACACAGCCAAAGCTACACTGGAGTGGCTAAGGAACAAAAAGGTAAATGTCCTACAGTGGCCTAGTCACAGCCCTGACCTAAATCCAATTGAAAATTTGTGGCATCACTTGAAGATTGCTGTCCATCAATGCTCCCCAAGTAACTTGACAGAGCTTGAACAGTTTTGTAAAGAAGAATGGTCAAATATTGCCACATCTAGGTGTGCAAAGTTGGTAGAGACCTATCCCAACAGACTCACAGCTGTAATTGCTTCCAAAGGTGCTTCCACCAAGTATTAACTCAGTGGGGTGGAGACTTATCCAATTATGTTCTTTCCATTTTGTATTTATAGTATAATATAATTTTTTCTCAATAAAAACTTTTTTCCCCTTAACAGTGTGGAGTATGGTGTGTAGATAAGTGGGAAAAAAAATCCCCATTTAAATGCATGAAACTCTGAGGCACTGACACAACAAAATAGTAAAAAAAGTTTAAGAGGGTGTAGACTTTCTATAGGCACTGTATATATGCATGTGTGTATTGTATAATTGCTTTGACAACACCTGCTATTGTAAGTCATGCCAATGAAGTGCAATTGAACTGAAAAAGAACGAGAGAGATAGTGAAGTGCAGGCAAACTCGCCACACAACAGACAGAAAAATAATCTGTTATTTGTTCGTCTTCATTAAAAGGTTACGTTAAGATTGTAACAGGTCAATAATACCCTTGTTATATTTCACTTGTTTGTTTATCACTTGTATGTCTATAAACAGAAGGCAGCACGGGACGGAGAAAAAAAAAAAAAGAATAAGTACCGGTAAATAATAAAACATCGAACCAGGCAGTAATATGGACGGAAGGAGCTGTGATGATGGCTTCTGTTTTTTTTTTTTTTTTTTATTTTATTTTATGTTATTCGTCCCGGTGCGCACGACGAGAGTAATCCACCTCCCCAAATCAACGTGAAGGTAAAGGGTGGCTGGAAGAATCTGGAATCTTTGTTTTCCCTTTGAGTTTTTTTTTTTTTTTTTTTATTAATATTAAGGAGTGTGGATTATATAATATACTTATGAGTTTTTTTTTTATTATTATTATTATTATTATTATTATTATTATTATTATTATTATTATTATTATTATTTTATTTTACATTGTTTTGTTTCCATTTTGATTAAGTGTGGTTTGGGGTCGAGCTGGACAGTACGGGACTTTCGGCCAGGGCTCGCCCGTTGCACTTTCAAAGTTTCAAAGAACGTCGAGCAGGCAACAGCTTCACCCTGAACAGTATTTTTCCTTTTTTTTTAAATTATTTAGGGCTTCTAGATTTCGGTTTTTATTTTCCATCTCTCTCCCTCCCTTTAAACCTTAATTATTCGTTGTTAAGCCTTAAGTGAATACCACCTTGCTTAAATTAGCGACGCGCCTCAAGAATCTAACGCAGAGGAAATGAACAAGCTGAATTCGGCGATTAGAGCCAGAACGAAGCGCAGGTTCAAATAGAATCAGGTGAGATTAGTGCACGTCGTTTGTTAACTCAACTCAGTGAATCGTCTCAAAATAAGTTTTAAAATATCATTGTCAGATGGTGTAGATCTCGGTCAAAGAACCTGTTTAAGAAAGGAACAAGAAGGCATTAGTTGGCAAATTTAAGGGAGTAATAAAAGGTACCTACAGCTTTTCACGGGAGCTGGTGCCTGTATAATTGCCACCTGGTGGCCTAGTAAGGTTAGGAATGTTCGTGAGTCATCGTGTTTTGAGGTCACACGAGTTTATAAGAATATACGCAATTAACATTGCGCTTTTTGAGGTTATCAAAGGTTTGCGTTATACAATACCTGTAATCCGATACTTCCTTTTGTGTTAGGGTACATGTATTACTGCTCCTGCAAGTCATAGACACATTAATGCAACAACTAGCAAATGAGCATCCTCGGCTCACAACTGCATTAGATGTTAAACCAGGGGTTGTCAAATTGAAAGATCGATCGATTACCGTTGTTTAATTTTAATTATCGTAACTATTGATTTCACTGTCATCGTCTCTGGTGAGTATTTTTATTATTTGTAATTTTTAAATTTTTAGCATTTAGCATGAATTGCCAAATAAGTGATGAAATATTTATGTAGCCTATGCAGTATAGCTGAATTACTAACACGACGAAACATTGATACAAATTATTTGCTAATTGTTATCTCTTTACTCTGTAATAAGTCACTGTCGTTTATGAACTATTGTAGGCAACTCTAATGTCTTTCATTTTGTAAATATTTAAAGTTGTGATGATTTAAAAGCCACTTTAAACATGAAGAATAAGACACATCTGTCTAGATCTGTCTCTCTTCATGAACGTGTCGGACCCAGAATGTCTAATGAATGGAACTTTACAACACTTTTTATAGAATACTTGCGATACATTAAAACCTTATTTTCTTTTTCAGACTGCATTATTATGTATTTTAGGAAGACATTCTAAAAGTAGTTTTGAAAACCTCAAGCTTAAGCATCATTGGTAGTTTGAAGTGATTCGTTATTGTGATTCATTATTATTCTTTTTTTAAACATAATTGTATTGACTTGTTTATTTTAAAAGTCTATCAATAAGCAAATTAATGTGCAACGGTAATTTAGCCATGGCCACTTTAAAAAAAAAAAAAAAAAAAATGTATGCAGTAGTCTGAAATATTTCCAAAAATGAATATTACTGCGACCGTGTGCTGGGTTTCCAGCGGCGGTGCAGAAAAGGCAGGACACCAGGGATGATTTTAATAGTTTAGCAATTAAAACCAATCTTTTTATTAACTGTCTAACTGTGTGTGGTGAGTTTTCCTGTGCATATGGAGGAGCGAGATTTTTTTTTGCTTTGAACATTTTGGGAGAGAGAGCTAATTAAAGAGTGGTTTTAATTGCTATTAAAATAATCCGTGGTGTCTTGGCTTTTCTGCACCGTCGCAGCTCACAGTAGCTACATTGTTGTCAGAAGTGGAGGCGAGGTAGGTACCCTGGCAGAGGTGAGTGTAGAAATGCAAAACTAGACGCGTCTGAATAAATGGTATAGGCAGAAAAATTAGATTGGCCCAGCATTAATATTGAAGCATTGGGCGAAACTAATCCGAGTTGACATGGTGGATGTACTTGCACAGCACTAAATACTGTACTAAATTCAGATAGCTCTCCAATTTTTAATGTAGTACCCAGTGCAAATCTCTGATCCTCACTTCTACAATGAAGTCCCCACTCATCAATCGTATTTCAGGAAAGATAAAACGTCATATCACACAGGTTATACTTTTTACTTGTAGATTATTATGTAAAACTGTATGAGAACTTGCTCTTAACGTTATCTGATTTGTTTTAATTATTATGTTTTACACCAGATGTCATTAATCAAATTTATATATCATGAATATAATGTAGATCATACAGCATTCATCTATATAAATTTCTCAAAGATTTTACAAATGCACTTTTATTAAAACAAAACAGTGCAGACAATACATGTACACAATTCAAAATATATAAAACAATATATACAAAAAAACAAAGGTGTATAGGTGGGTATGGGAAGGGAAGGATATATTTGCAGAAGGTGTGGTTTAATTCCATGCTTTAGGATTATATCATTACCACTGTCATTCATATGTAGAGCACCACCCCACAACCAAAAAAAAAAAAAAAAAAAAAAAAACGACACAACCTGATTTTAATTTCAGGATGCCGAATTGCATCCCCTTAAAAAAAAAAAAAAAAAATACAAAATTACGTTGTTCATCCAGTTATGAGTTGTTTTGGGGTTTTTTTTTGTGTGTTTTTTGACCATGCCTTTACATCTTTCCAAAAACGTGGCTGGGTGATGCATGTGAAAATTATGAGGAATTCGGCAGCTGCATGTCCAGCCCGAGGCAGTGTTTTGTTTTTTTTGGCAACTTGCATGAAGTTCCTGTGTATGTGTGTGTGTGTGTACATACACAGACGTTTCTGGTCTAACACGTAAGCAGCAAAAATGTCTTGTCAATTATTTAAACAACATGGAATCGTGCTTTGACTGTGTTACAATAAGATATTGGTGAGATTTATTTCATACTTATTAAATATTCAATTTTTCATTCTTTTTGAAAATGTATGAAAGTGTATTTCACCTCTTGTTTTATCCTAGTGCAGTTCTAAATCTCTCTGAGAGAAGACTATCACAGCTTGAAACAGGGAAACTATGTACAAATTAAGCGCCTGATTGCGAGATAAGTGTGATAGTTGACCGGCATTTCAAAACTATCCGATAGCTTTCAACACTGTCTTAGGTCCGCAGTATATAACTGCACATCAAAATAAATCGCAAGACAAATGCATACTGGTTTCTGATACAGTATGTCCACACATACACATTATACATGTTTCTCTTTTACTTTATTTGTACGAAGAAAACCTAATATAAATATCATCGGAGATTACAAATTTAAAATGACAACTCTGATGAAAGTTAGCAACGTCTTTGTAAACTGGGAATTAAACTTAACACCTATTAAATAATAGATAATATATGTCGTATTAGAAACTGTTATTACATTTTAAACACAAATATAATTGCACATAAAAATAAATCGCATGACAAATGATAAATTATTTGTTGACGTCATAACCCATATACAAAATAGTGCATCTATTGTATTTTTCTCTTTCGCTAATACTTGCAAATGAATTCTAAGTACATGTACGAAGAAAACCTATAAGTAGCCAGCGATTAAATGTAAACTACGCAGCCTAAAGTTAACCTATTATTAAATAATATGAAAAACATGTTATTAATATTACAACCACGTGTTCCCGATGTTTACCACATGCACTGTAATATAATATATTTGTGTCCAAAACTACTTTTAAGGTATTTTCAATACTAAACTATTTATTATTATTATTATTATTATTATTATTATTATTATTATTTATTATTATTATTATTATTATTATCACTTTTGCTAATAAATATTAGACCTCAGTAACTTTAATGTAGTTACTTAGGTTATTGGAAATACCCATGACATGACATCCAAAAGAACAAGTAGATGAATTGTGAGGAAGGTTAATAACAATCTGAGATTGACTGCCAAAGATATTCAAAGTGAATTGACTGCAAGTGGGACTGGGGTTTCCATTTCAACCATAGGTCAAGTATTGCATAGTGAAGGTCTCAATGGTAGCAGGCCAAGAAAAAAGCATCTTTAGGAAAATGTCACAAGGACAATCACTTAGTTTGCAAAACAATATTTGAATGATGGATATGAGTTCTGGTCAAAGGTTTTGTGGAGTGATGAAACAGAAATCGAACTCTTTGTTTACGCTGATAGTCGTTACGTTTTGGCGAAAGTCTGGTGAGGCGCAGAAAGAAAAGAACACCATAGCTACTGTCAAGCATGAAGGTGGTTCTTCTATGGGGCTGTTTTTCCTCTAATGGCACAGGAAATTTAGTTCCAATACATGTTAAATGGATTCCATAGCATACCAAAAGATATTGCCCAATCATCTGAAACCCTCCGCTACAAAACGTGGCTTAAAGCACAACTGGACATTCCAACAAAGCACACATCAAAATCAACTTCAGAATGGTTAGTGAAGAATAAAATCAAGGTTCTGGAATGGCCTAGTGAAAGTCCCGATCTAAATCCTATTGAGAATCTTTGATATGAGTTGAAGAAGGCTGTGCACAAGATAAGTCCTTGGAATTTGAATGAACTGGAACAATTTTGTGTTGAAACATGGTCAAAAATCACTAAAGAATCATGCCAAAACTCACTGACAAATATTTTAATCATTTAAGAGGTTATTATTGCAAAGTTGCCAAAACTAGCTATTAATTTAATTTTCCTTGTCAACATATGAATTCTTTTCAGTTAGCATTTTTGGAGTTTTGCAAAAAACATTGCTGAAATAAATAATTGTAGACAACTATTTAATCCTCATCCACAAAAGCAAAACTTTTCCTACAAAAGATTTTTCCTAGAATTATTTGTTTTCAAGAAATTTCTAGAAATTTATACATTTCCATTGGGGTATGTAAACTGTATAATAGCTGCTGGACTGAATGGTAAGCTAACAAGTTCTGTAGCTATTTCACTTATGGGAGGGTCCTAAAAGAGTCATCCTCATTAGTGGAATAACTATAGTACTCCATGAGTGTTAGTGGTGTAGTCCTGGTTACATAGTAATTGGTAGCTTTGTAATTAGCTATTATAACCCTTTAGGTGGTCTGGAAGAGCCTAGGGAGTCAAAATGAAAGAAGACTTGGAAACACCCAAAGCAACTGATAATGGTAAGTTTTATTGTACATAAATGTATATTATTACAATGAATCCAACTGAGTATTGCCAGCTGTTGCAGATGTCTTATTTTTATACATGTATTAGGTTTGCAATAAAACTGCAAAATAAGCAATGGGGTAATCACAAAACTGCAAGTTTAAATTTCCAAATTCCTTCATTCATTTAAAAAAAAATAGGAAAAAAGGAGCGTGTGTTTCCAAAGAGAATATCATTTTAACTTACAAATAACTGTGCAGTAAATACAAATCTTATGGTACAGATTAAACATATTTTAGTATTTAACTAGTTTAAACTGAAATGTTTATTTTAGCAGACATGTGTTTTTTTGTGCATCTAAATTCTGGTTACCAAAACAGTCTTTTTTTATGTATTTGTTATATGTGTTTTTAATTGTGTGTAAAATGTGCTTAATTCCTAAACATTTGGTAAATCCCATGAAACACCAGGTGACTTTCAAGCAGTGCTTTCAGATAACTTTTTGGGCCACTTGTTTATGGAATAAAGGATTTTCACCATGTGAACAGCTCAAGCCACAACATCTAAACAACTGTGATTTTAGCTACTTCGTGTAAATTGTGAAGAGTTCTTTTGAAAAGTTGCTATCAAAAGTTTGCCTTATGTTGCCTGGGCTTTACAGTGTAAATATAAGCCATATTATAACTCGATTTGCTGTCACTCTGCATTGGCTATTAAATGTAAATAACACATCAGTTGTATTTCAATTTAACAGTAATACAAACAAACACACACACATTTTAGATCAGGCTTCCACTAACATTTTGTGAGTTTTAACAATTGTGATGGGCCTGCACAGAACAACAGCATTGTGAGAACCATGTTGCATATGCATGCATGTATGTGTTTATCAGTATATATTAGGTCTGTCACTTGATTCAAAATTTGATTGGCTAAATTATGGGCATTAGTTGATTAATTGGTAGATTAATCCATGCACATTTTTAATAAAGGTAACGATCTTATAGCGGCTGTCCTGCATAGTATTACTAAAAAAAATCAATCAAAATATATAAATAAATAAATATGCCCAATGGGAATTTGGTATTTTTAAAAGCATTTGTATTACTATTTGTATTTTAGTAAATGTAACACATTTTCATAGAACAACCGTTCCTTTCGGTCAATGTCAGTCGCATACCTGAAAACACAAGGCAGCTGTGTTTCCATCATTGGTTGTGTAATCTACCATTACAGCTACGTGCTCTGCTGCTTGTACTGCTTTTAGTCATTCTGAATCTTGTCAGAGATTCCCAAGAATACTGTGGCTATTGACAAGTGATGTTGAAATCAGAGAAAGCAATTCCATATAATTCTCTATTTGAGGAATTGGTGCCTTCATCATGTCCTCTTAATGCAAGTTGTTTCTTCCCAAGGTAAGAACATAATTAATCAAGTGTTTAAGAACCACACAAATTTCTTACTTGCTCATTGTGATGCATTGTATCCCTTTGCTTTTGCTCATCCAGTTGAACATCAATCCAGGTTTGTCCAAAAGTTTTGAGTGTTACAGTGACTCTCAAATAACTTTGGGAACCCTCATGTTTTTGTGCTGACTTTGATAGACATCCTAGATTACTGTCTCACTGGACTCAGGCCAAGGGTGGGATAGCTGACCTTGGTTCCAGGAAGATGTTGATTCCATGTTCGTACGGTCCTGGTGGGAGTTGAGGGTTGGGTAATGATCACAGTACTGGGCCCAGCAGGTTCCAGTTGAGCAGAACCATTATCTGGTGAAGACCTACCTTTTGCCAGGTGGCGTCAGCTAGATCCGGTAGACCTCCTCCCCAAGCTTCTCTAGGACCTGGCAAGGTCCTACTTGGGTACCGTCAAGCTTGGGGGAGCGGCCTTTCTTCCATTTGGGGCTGTAGACCCAAACAAGCTCTCCAGCGGCGAAGTGCCAGCCCCACCCCTGGTGGTAGTAAAATATCGCTTCTGTCAGGCTCCTACTGCTCGCAGTTGGTCTCGGGCAAAGACGTAGGCAGCATCTAGATGATCCTACAGCTGGCGCGTGTACTCTGGACCGGGAGCAGCAGTTTGGGCGTCTGGAGCTCTACCATAGAAGTCGGAGTCCCAACATCAGGAGCACTGGAATGCAGCCGGTGGACTCCTGAGCAACACTTCTACATGCGAGCATATCGAGGAGAAGCTGTTGGTCCCAATTCCGTTGGTGAGTGGCGGTTGTGATGGCCAGCTGGGTAGACAGGGTTCAACTGAACCACTCCACCACCCCATCGCTCTGGGGTTGTAGCGTCATGGTGCGGGTCTTCCTGATTCCCAGATGGTGGCACGACTCGCTGAAGACCCGAGTCTCAAAGTTCCTCCCCTGGTCCGAATGCAGCTCCTGTGATACCCTGAACCTGTAGAAGAAGCCTTTGCGGAGTGCCTCTGCCACTGTCCCTGCCTCCTGATTGGAAATAGGGTATGCCTTGGGCTACTTTGTGAAGTAGTCCATTCAACTAGGACATACCTTTATCCCTGATTGGAGATGGGAAAGGGGCCTAGGACATCAACCCCCACCTGCACCTATTTGAGAAGTGCACGGGATTGGCCTGTGGGGCCCTTGTGGGCTACACAGTTGTCACAACTGTGACAGATGTTCGCTACGTCCCGGCGGCAGTGTCCCCAGTAATACAGCTGTTGAAGCCTTCCTAGGGTCTTGGTAAACTTAGTGGCTGGTCCTGAGGAGTCTGTGTATGGCCTGTTGGACTGTGTTCTTAAGGCAGGCTGCTACAACAAGCTGACACCGCATCTCTTGATCTGCCTGTTCCTGCCACCGTTGTTGCAGCACTCCATCCCGCAGGGCTAGGTGGTCCCCCTGGAACCAGTCCCTTCGTGGCTTCCGAGTGGAGAGCAATGTCTTTCCAGATGGCGCTTGCTGGTCGACAAACCACCAAATAACAGGTTGGAGGTCCGCCACTCTGCTACTGGGATGTCTGTGACTTCTCCGTTAGCTACTCCTATGGCTTGGCACCCCTCCACTCTCAACTCCAGATCCTGGTACTATCTCTGTTGACAATAGCTACAGTCTTCTGCCATACAAAGACAGCAAGATAGGACATCTTTGGTATGCAGCTTTCCAGGTTGATGCTGGATCTGGAAGTCATAAGCCTGCAACTCCTGCAAATGTTGTTGAAGCCGATGAATGTTGTTGAAGCTGGCACCCTGTGATCTTTTAAGAAGCTGCTTGATGAGATTCTGGAATCAATAAGCTACTAACAACCAAATGAGCAAGGTGGGCCGAATGGTCTCCTCTCATTTGTAAACGTTCTTATGTTCTATCCAGTGCGCCAGCTGCTCCTCCTGGAGGGTACCATGTTCAGACTGGAAGATGAATCACAGACCACACAAGCATGGGCGGAAGTGACAAAATGCATGATGAAGCCACGCTAATACGTGGCCAGTCCTAGAAAGCCCCTAAGCTGGCGTTGGTCCTTTGGTCTCGGCCTGTCCCAGACTACGGTGACCTTGGAGGGGTATGTCTGGATGCCCTCCCTCTCCTATCCAATGTCCCTAGAAAGTGACCTCACACCACCTGCTCTTGGAGTCTCGAGTCAGAGAAGAGAATTCTATTCCCCACTTGGCCCTCCTGTGGGTTTGGCTGGTTCCCCTGGGGGGGAAAAAAACATGAAGATCACCCCCCCACCCCCCACCCCCCTTTAAAGCTGAGCTTACCTGTTGGAGGTCTAAGGTGCCGTCAGCTTGCAGAAGGATATCAAGACCCAGGATAGAGGCATCCACCCACACCTCATGCTGAAAGATGAGTTCCCTAATCTGGATCTTCATCTGGCCCTTCCCTTCCATGGGGGTCAGCTGTCCATCACAGTTCAAAGCTGGGCAGTGGTAGGTTCCCTTGGATGTTGTCCACTCGGAGAGAGTGACGCTGGAGCCAGTTTCCACCAGGGCCAGACAGGGGACACCTTCCACAGAGACGGGGTATGTAAGAAATTCCCTATTGCTCTACTTCTCACTATCACTGCAGGTCATGGCTGGAGGTATTGAGATCTGCAGTCGTTCTTGTTACCTTCTGAAACGGGCTGACCCACACCTCCTCAGCTGTATTTGGGCCTTCAATCCCTGTGAAGATTCCATATGGCTGGTCTTGGGGGCACGGTTCTGGTGCGGCTTCCCAGTCTCGTGGTTGCAGTGGGGTTCCTGTTACTGGACATTGAGCATGAAGGTAGCCAGGGCATCTACAGTTCCAGCAGGGGCAGGGGCTGCCAGGGATTGGCAGAGTGCAAATACTTTCTGCAGCAGCGGTGACTCCAGATTGGCTCCTCAACTACTGTCTGTAACTGCCGTGCTGTGATGGCATCTCCTTTGCTGTCACTTCTCATTCTTGGGCGAGGTGCAGTGCTGAAAGCATGGTCTGGAACCAATGCAGTCTTAGGTAGCACCTTAACTCCCCTACCCCTAGCTTCAGTAAACTGGATCCAGGCTTGCTCCTCCTGTTCCTGTGTAGAGAGCCCTGCATAGGCTCTGCAGGCTGCCCATTCTACCTCAGACGCTAGGCTGGCCTGATTCTCCCTTGGTTGACACATCCACTGCTGCAGCTTCATCTTTAGTCCTTCCAGGTCATTGAGGCTGACAAATCTGCAGGCGAGTGCCCCAGCCAGTACTGTGTAGCTCCAGAATCTCACAGTAGGGAGGTCAAGCAGTACCAGCTGGGCATCTCCCCTCAGCGCTCCCTGTCAGCTTTTCCGCTTCACTCCAGCCATCCAGCTGTGCCAGCACCTCTACCTGTGTCTGGAAAGCCTCCGATCTCCCTGTACTGTCAAAACTTGGCAGTTTTTATCGCTAACATCATCCCCGCTCCTTGCCGCGGGTTTGAGTACTGCTGCTCCCAGACTTGCTCATTGTCTCCCTTGGACGTCTCGTTTGCTCTTCCGTCTCGCGTTGCCATCTGTATGCGTATAAAACCTACAACAAACCCCCGTAGGACCCTCACCTATCAATCAATACCCTGTAACGTGCTATAGGTGATGGCACGCTGCACTATGATGGGCTATGGGTTTAACAGCCACATTGGGGTAAAATTTTAAGATAGAAAAGTGTTGTCAGTCAGAATATAAGATGCTACTGCTGCAGCCCCCTGCATTTTTTTCTGCCTCCCCATTTTTTTTTGGCCACCAGCCACCACTGATATTTTCATGTTTACTTGAACAGATATCATCGAAGGTGGATACGAGAACCCTGCTTTCCATGAGGATGAAAAATCTGAGGAAGATTCCAAGTCAAAGAAAAAGGATAAGAAAAAGTAAGAAATCTCACAACAACCTAACGCTTTTAGTAAATGACAAGTAATCAGATATAGACCAGCACCTATAATATAATATTTTTATAAAAGCACACTGGTCTTCATTGCCCCCTAGTGTCAATTTCCTGTTATTGTGGTGATGTTGCATTAAGTCTATCCAAATGCTTTAATACATTGCATTAACAGGATGGATGGGTTTGTTCTGTTGGCTGATATTTGGGAGGAGATTTAGAAGTTATTGCTTAATAAAATGTGCATGTTATCATTTTAGAGATGAATATAAGATTGGTCATAAGATGCTTTTGAATCGGATTAATCAAAGTTGTTGCATCAAAATGCATCAGCACCAGTTTGTTAGGAAAATAAAACTGTCAATGTTACAAGATATACAGAAATAACAACAATAACACTAAACATTGAACACTGGAGTATTTTTTAAATCTCTTAAATTAAACATTTTTTTTAACTAGGTTTCTTTCATAGTGTTATTAACCTTGTATTTACAATAGGAAGACATCTGAAAAGAAGGGAGAGTCCACTAAAATGGTTGGAGTTTTTGAGCTGGTAAATATGCATGTATTTATATTTAAATTCTTTAAAAATGTATATTTTATGGACACAGTCTTCACATTACAGCTGTATAAAAGAACAAAGTAATTTTGTAATAGTATATCAAATGTATCAACACTTTAAAGTTAGAACAAGAACATGGAGAAGAACTGTTGTGAATATTTACTGTGCAGGACCACGTTTTATGGGAATTTAACAATACCTTGGTTCTAAACATACATTTTCCACATTCTTAATAGCATGTTTTATGATAAATGAGTCTTTGATACATTTTGTTTCTTTTATACCATAGTTCCGCTTTGCTACTGGCTTGGAAATAATAATGATGATAGTGGGTTTAATATGTGCAGCAGGACATGGAGTTGCACTGCCAATTATGTTGATTGTGTTTGGTCAGATGACTGACAGCTTTGTCAACAGTGGCTTAAAACAAAACACATCTGGTAAGATTTGTTTGTCTTGTGACTTTCATTTCCAGATAGTAAATATCCAATAGTTAGAGATATAGAGGCTTTAACTCATGACTTATTTAATGTCTTTTTTTTATTAATATACTACAGAATATAGAATTTTTTTTTTTTTTTGAAAAGTTCATTTTTTTTTCCCCCGACAGCTACACAGATGAATACCAGTTCCAAATGTGCCGCTGCATCGGGGGTTGACATTGAATCTGAAATGACAAAGTAACAAAAAGCTATCATTATTATTATTATTACATATGAGACCCCTATTGTAGAGGATATCATAATTTTAGGGTCTTTTGAAGCATCTGTTTACAAATGTGAATACTATATTTTGCACAAAAAAAAAAAAAAGGTTTTAGAGATTTTCAATAAGCATCATAGTTTGTCCAACAAAGTACTGGTAAGGGATTGCACCACAGTGTAAGTTCATCAACTTGGTGCATGCAGTGGCCCATTCATTGACAATGTTTTTATTTTCCACAGATATGCTTACTACTATATTGGTATTGGGGCGGCTGTACTGGTACTTGCAACAATGCAGGTGGCAATGTTCCTTTTGAGTGCTACAAGACAGACAAAAAGGATACGTGAAAAATTATTTCATGCAATACTTCATCAGCACATGGGCTGGTTTGATACTCATCAGATTGGAACACTAAACCAAAGATTAACAGAGTAAGTGTTGTTGTGGCTGTCAACACCAATGGCATTCTTAGAATGGACAAATAGTGAGGGACAGGTGATTGGGAACTAGACCCAGCAACCAGAGGTTCTGACATGAAGGTCAGGTGTTCTCGAGCCAGGGTCGAGGTAACTGACTCACGCTGGGGAGGAGGTGCTCCTTGACTCTACTCATTACATTCCTTGGCTTGCTTTTTTTGCAGGAAACGCAGTGGCTCTCTTTTCTCCTTTTTTTTCATCTGCTGTTCCCGGCATAGCATCCCATGCAAGGCTGGTCTGTGCCCAAGAATTAGTATAGACCCAGATGTGGAAACTGCAGTCCAGTGTCCTTGCACACCTTTATTTAACATGAAACCAATGAATAAAATACAGGAGCAAAACAAAATGATTGAACAAAACACTTCAGACACACCCAAGCTATGCTGTCCAGTTCAGAAACAGAAAGCACAACCTGCTGCTCTCTGACTTTCTCACTCTCTCATTCACTTTCCACTCCACTCCACACGCAAGCTCTCCTACACATTAATGTGTAGAGCCTTTGTGCTGCCACACTAATATTTCAGTAACATTATCCTAACAAAATGAGTGAATGAATAAATCCTATGCCAGAATGACAGTAACACCTTTCACTTTGTTTTTGTTTCTCACCACAGTGATATTAACACAATCAATGAAGGACTTGGAGATCGAATCTGTATATTTGTGCAGTTCTTTTGCACATTTGTTGCAGGTTTTATAATTGGATTTATATACGGATGGAAACTTACATTGGTAATTTTGTCGGTCAGCCCCCTGTTAGCAGCATCAGCAGCTGTCTTGTCAAAGGTCAGGACAACTTATTTTCAATATTTTCTCCTAGTGTTGACTATCTTAGTGTTTTCTTATTTGACATAAATCAACAACCTATTTGTTTAAACAACTTGTATTTTATATAACACTGTTGTTGACCAAATATAATGTATTGGTATTTGTTTTCTAGATTCTGGCCTCCTTAACTAGTAAAGAACTGTCTGCGTATGCAAAGGCTGGAGCAGTTGCAGAAGAGATTCTGGTGTCTATAAGGACTGTGGTTGCTTTTAATGGACAGAAAAAAGCTGTGGAAAAGTAATTCTGGGCTTTAACTTTCACCTGTCAGGAGTGCAGACATGTCAAGAGGGAACCACTAACTTTATTCTAAAGGAAATGCCTTTTCTAAGTGCCCACAGTGTTTAAATGCCCAATGCATTTCTCTTGCTTTTTTTTTATTTATAGGCATTTAACACACAACACATTTAACTTGGTCCATACCATTTATTAACAAGATATTCTCAGTATTCCTATACCGTATTATGTCATCAAATGCAATACATCTCGTCCACTAACGTTATACACTGATATATCTGCCTGTGTCGCGTTCAGTAGTCTTGTACAATTTTGCAGTGGAGATGACAGTGTGTCAGTACTACATGAGGCTGGAATTCCATCAAATTCCAGTTATCTAGAAACACTCTAGAACAGGGGTGGGCAATTCCGGTCCTGGGGGGGCCCGATGTCCCTCCTAATTTTTGTTACAACTGTACCCTAAATGAATTGATTGGACCAATTACGCTTCAAATAAGCACTTCATTTGTTCAATGAAGTAATTTAGGACACAGTTGGAACAAAAACCAGGAGGGAAACCAGCCCTCCAGGACCAGAACTGCCCAACACTGCTCTAGAAGCGCGCAAAATGAAATGCATATTATTGGTAATGCTTATTACCAATTTATCTGCATTTTGTTCTTAACTTGCAATAGTTTAATTTTAGTTGAAAGTTGTATTTATGTATTTAATTATTATTTTTAGCTATAGAAGTGTATTTTACACCAGTATTTTATAAAAAAAAAAAACTATTTGAATGGCAATACTCATAATCATTTAAATTAACTTCTATTATAATTACAATAGAAAAATTACATACAAGTGAATTATTTTTATTACTACTAACATTTGTTTATTGTGGTCTTACTCTTTCTTATTACAATTTATCTGGACATGTACAATTGTTGAATAGTCTGTGTATTACGGAGTCTGACTGGAAACTTCTTGTTGAGAGAGAGCGTTATTCAAACTGGGAGGGAGTGGATTGGCTGGTGCAGAAAGAACTAAAACAGGGTTGGGAATTTGACTGGCTGGTTTTGAGGGACGGTGGACCAATCGTGTCTTCCCTGTTGATTTGCTGTCCAATAGCTGTGAATTGAGCCTTCATTACGGTGTCCTGTCACAGACTTTTCCCTTGTCTTTAGACCACGTCGGAAAGTATGTTCAAGTAGCTTTTTCTGTTTTTGCTTTTTAGTCATAGATTAGAATGTTAGGGGAAAAAGCCGGTATTTATGCATGGATTAATTTTAAAATGTAATTCAGTTAAGCAATGTTTTAGCGGGCATCTATGCAAAATAGAATCCTACTAGATTTGGAAGCTGATTGGCTGTCTGCACTTAATTGTTTTCTAATAAAAAAAAAATTTATATATATATATATTAAAAATGGGACCGAGGACACAGAAATGAAAGTTTTTCAGCATGCTAATTTTAATACACAATAACAAAAACAAACATGTAGCTTCTCCGGAGCTCTAACTAAACAATTCTGCATGTCCCTGACTAGCTCGCAGGACAGGTAAGCCGTTTACCTGGCATAAAACAAAATAACCACACAGGTTAATGCAATAAAATAATTAACCAAAATGTACATTTGCACATATTTGTCAGGGAGGATATTAACCCCCTCCCTGCCATGTTACTATATATATATATATATATATATATATATATATATATATATATATATATATAATATATATATATATATATATATATATATATCTATACTTAAAATTTTGGTAGATATGAAACCAACCTACAAGCAGCTAAAGAGCTTGGTGTGAAAAAGGTTATCACTACAAATATATCTCTGGGACTCAGCCAGTTTATTATATTTGGGTCCTATGCTCTGGCTTTTTGGTATGGAACAAAGCTAGTTGTTGATGACCCACAAAACTACACAATTGGAAACATGCTGACTGTAAGTTAAATGCTTGTTTAATCTTTTTTTCTGAAGGGATTATCCTTTTGTTTCCACCATGAAAATATTGCATTTATAGTTTTTTATTTTGTGATCTGAGAATAACGCTATTACCAACTTTTATTTTAGCTTATGTTATGATTAAATATCAAATCACTTTAGTGAGTCAACATAAAAGCCAAATGGATAAAGCTAGGTGGTATTGGATGATAATGACCAACAACTTCATGACACAGAAGTCGTCCTTGCATTTCTTGACAAACAGATCTATCAAATGGACGGTGTTGGAATAAGCAGATTTTTTTCATGTAAAATGAGTGGTACAAAAGTTCAGTTACCTTTCAATTCGAGGATGACCACTAACCAGTATTTTTTAGATATGCCTGCCACAGGTCAGGTATTCACTAAATACTTGTCAGAGCTGCCGATAGGCTCCTCAATGGAATGATGTGCAAGTTCCTGCTTCCCGAGGTAATAAATAGTCACTCCAGAGATCTCGTTCTCTTCTGCCTCTCACAACCAGGTAACAAAAGTAGCTATAAACTAACCTCTTCCAGTTGTTAGATTGTCTCTTTAAAAAAGAGTCCTTCTCTATGAGTTTCTGCAGTTCCCTTGCAGTTGATTGCTGGAAGTCAGCTTACCTGAGCAAAACGCTGTGCAACGACACTCTGTTTTAAAAATACATACTTTTAACAGCCTATTTCGCCTACCGACTGTAGTCTGCTTCTACTAATCTTGCAGCTTGCTGCCTGTGTTTTCCTATTTTTCCTCTGCCTTGGCAGCTTTGAAAAATATCAGAGAGAGAGAGAGACCTACCCTCATGCCTCGTTGCTTCGGGTCCTCTGTGACCTACAGCATCTATTTCGGTGCCCTTGGCGCTCAAGAACTTCCCTGCATCAGTGGCATCGGTACCTTTCAATGCCTCAGTGCTTCAGAGCCTCGTTGTGTTACACGCTGTGTGCATCGGTGGCTTTGGGCCCCACGGTGCCTCAGTGCATTGGTGCCTCAGTGCATTACTGCCTCCCAGTGCTCCACAGCTTTAGGGCCTCTGTGCTTCAACACCTTCAATGTCTGAAAGCCCCTGCACCTATTACATTGGTGCCTCAGTGCCTTGGTACCTAGGTTGACATTGTTGCTATCTCCCCTGGCCATACCTTCAGGCCAGCAGTGGAGGAGATATTGTAATGCTCCCACAGGGACGGGAAGCATCTTGGCAGGTGGGTATATTGCTCCCCTCCCATGCCCCAGCACGAGAGAGAGTGAAGTGCTTGTGTCCAGCAGTTACTACGGTAAGCCAGACCGTACCAATCATCACTGCGAATGCAGGCCTCCGTGGCAGCCAATACCCGGGGCCATCAGCAAGGATGGTCAAACGCTGGACATGGGGCCCCAGTGCATCTTTGCACAGTTCCAGCGGAACCACCCCAGGCACCCACCAAAACAGGCTCCACCCCAGCCTCAGCAGCCCCAGCGCAGTCCCTGAAGGCTTGTGGCCATCCCTTTTTATAACACCAGCTACAGTATTGGTGCAATGGATTGGGTGCTCGCCACTGTGCACATCGGTTACGCACTGCAATTCCGATTGGGATCACCTCACTTTCGAGGGATCACAACTACATCCATGAATCACAGTCTCCAGGTCCCATTCAACTGGGGTTACCCCACATGCACCTGGTCCAAGCATAGCTCAATGCCTTTTGACTACACCAAGTGCAACGGACACCGTCGGCTGACCCTGTCTCGCTCATGGGTGAGGATAGGAGTGATACACAACCGTCGCACAGCATTTCCTTCCAGTGCTCCATAAGACGTCCTTGTCTGCACGGGCAATTGGTAGTAGTGTATGTGAACCCGCAGGGAGGACTTCAGTCCCTGGGGTTACACCGCATGGCCTTTCGTCTATTGATCTTGGCACAGAGGCACTTTTTATCCCTCCAGGCTGTTCATGGGCGGTGGATCTCCTCTCGAGGGAGGGTCCTCACCTGTCAGAATGACAACTCCATCCTCAGGTGATGGAACACATTTGAGAACGATTCAGGAAATGTCCAGTTCGATCTCTTTCCTAAGGCAGAGATGACCCATTGCCCTCTGCGGTTCTCCCACCACCACTGCAGACACAAGTGGCCTAAGGCGCTTTTGTATGCATTCCTGCCACTACCACTACTCCCTGCCTTCCTTGAAGGTCCGGAGAGACGCGACAGTTCTCCCGGTGGCCCCCAGATGGCCCAGGAGAATCTGATTTTCGAACCTTTGCCTGCTGTTGTAGGGCCAGAGGTCATGACCCCATCTATTGCCCTATAGCAACTATTTTACAGTTTCTGCAGGATCTGCTCGATGCGAGTAGATCCCCCTCTCTACTGAAAATGTACCTAGCAGCCATATCAGCATGCCATGTCCCTATTGAATCGGTGTCCCTGGGCGCTCAGAATTTGTGTCCTCTTAGGATGGACATCCTCCCCAAATGGAGTCTAGTCGTGGTATTGGAGGCTCTCGCTAAGGCCGCACTTGAGCCTATACGTTCTATAGAGTTGAAATATCTCTCTAAAGACTGCCTTTTTGCTAGCCATCACCTCCGCTAAGCAGGTCAGTGAGCTACAGGCTCTGTCTGTGCACAGTTCCTGTATGCATGTTTGGGACAATGGGAACAGGCTATCGTTACGCACAAACCATGCATTCCTACCTAAGGTGATTACGGCTTTCCACTTGAGCCAATAAGTGGAGTTAGAGGCTTTTTATCCTCCTCCTGTTTCTTCGTAGGATCAGCGATTGAACTTCCTCTGCCCAGTTTGGGCAGTGAGAGGTTACGTGGTTAGGACGAGTTCTCCATCAGTCTGCATCTCTGTTTGTCTTGGTGAAAGGACCCTCACGAAGCAACGACTGTCCCACTGAATTGTGGACCCAGTTCCGACTACATATACTAATGCTGGCCTACCCACACTTGGGAGGGTGGCCGCGCACTGTACCAGAGGTGTGTCTACGTCATGGGCCCTCTTTAGAGGAACCACATTGACTGACTGATCTCTGTACTGCCGCTAGCTAGGCTACTCCGCATACATTCTACCGACTTAATGTGGTTGATTCCTCTACACCTTCATTAGGCATAAGGGCCCTTGAGGGCGTACGCTCCCACCACCAACATTAGTTGGCGGTAGGGAGGCGTCCCTCGTATGCTGCCCGCTCACGCTCCCTCGCAACGGGTTTCCCAAAAGTATTGGTTGGTGGATGATCGTCTTCAAATTGAAAGGGAATGATGGGTTACAGATATAACCCCAGCTCCCTGAAAGAGAAGATGACTAACCCTTGCAAGGTTGCATCACTCGCATTTGTAGGATCAATGCAAAACTGAATGAGATCTCCGCAGAATGACTATTTATTACCGCGGCGGACGGGACCTAGGACGTCACTCCACAGAGGGGCCTATCGGCAGCTCTCGCATACCATGCTCAGTAAATACCTGACCTGTGGCAGGCATATCCCATAAGTATTGGTTGGCGGTCATCTTCTTTTTCAGGGAACCAGGGTTACATCCGTAACATTGTTTTCTACCTGTCCTCCTTTGATGAATGCACTGAAAGAACTTGAGCTCAGTATCCTGTGTTTCCTAACGTAAAATCTTAGGTTCTCAAAACATTGGTACTTATTGTACATATTTGACCCTATTCAAAAATTATTTAAAGCAATGTTTTGTTAACGACTTTTAAAGCCCATTTTCTTAAAACGAAACAAACTGCTGTTCGCGGTACACTCATTTTGTATGTCTGTGCACAGCGCAAAAAAGCTTTTGACACAGTACATGTAATTTATTTTTTAGCTGAATGTTGGTTTGTGTTTTCACTTTGATTGTCTTGTTTGTTTTTATTATCATGTAATCATTATTTATGATTCTGCCTTCAGGTTTTTTTCTCCGTGCTGATCGGTGCATTCGCATTGGGCCAAGGAGCACCAAATTTGGAAAATGTTGCAAATGCTCGTGGAGCTGCCTATGAAGTCTACAAAATTATTGATTTGGTAAAAACACAGGAGGGCGGGATTTTTAAAAACCAGTGTTATTGTATCAAACTCATGGTATGGTAACAGGAGCTTTAGTAGCAAGTGATTTTCAAACCAAATGTGTTAATTAAATCAATTAGTTAATGCTTTGAAATTGAGTCTGAGGTCGTTAAGGGGAATCAGTTAATCAAAATGCATGTTAACGTTTACAGTTATGTGATGTGGGTAAAAATCAGACGGCACAGATTAAAAAAAATAAATAAGAATTAAACCCCCACTAATTTACCCTCTTTCGGGGGGATATTTTGCCACAGCTTACTGTAATGTGCATTTTGCAATCTATTAGGTGGAATTTATTTTATGTTGACACCTTTTGTCTATTTTACAGTATGTACGATTGTAGGCTATAAATAGGTTTGAAGTGATATTTGTGTTTGTAGTTGTTAGCTGTATTACACATGTATACCCTGTGTGGAACACTTCATTATATATTTATTAAGCTTTTAAAATTAAGATGAACTCCCTACCAAATACAGAATTTTAGAATTAATTATTGGGTGAATTCCTTTAATCATGCATTTCTCTGGTACTCTTTGCTCGCCTCCACGATAAATAAACTCAACCTGATTTAGACGTAAACGCTGAGCACTTACTGCATTACAAGAATATTTATATGCATAAAAACGTGTGAAGGTGAAAGTGTACATTGTACATAGTGTGGGGGGAGTATGAGAACATTACAAATATGTTTAGGCAAATTCCATATTGATTATCTTGATCACATTCCTAGTGGATTTGTGTACTTGTACGCCTGTTTTTCGTTCTTGTGTGGATTAGCCACAGGTGTTAAAAGCCAAGAACTCATTACAAATCTGCAATCGCCTAAGGAAACTTTATTGTAATATCACAATATGCCATTTTCTACACAAAGATTTCAGTTGTATAAATAAAATAATCTGCAGTGTAGGTCAGCTGTCATAATGCACGTATGCAGAATTCAAATAGGCTACAGTTGCATTGATAATTTCTTGGTAGTAACATTACACTAGGTTCAAATAATGGTATTATTTTAACAATACAGCAAACTTCCCATAAAGTTACAAATGTTTAAAACAAGTGAATAAATCTCATTCATAACCACAAGTGTAGAAAAGGCTAAAATATTTTCATAACTACAAATAATGAATTGTCTAGGTTGTCTAAGAAATTAACTCTGGTCCTGTACACTGTCTCTCTCTGTATAGTCGGCCGCAGTCCGTTAAATTTCTGTTTCAAGGTGAGTTTTATATACTGTTTCATTAATTACAAAAAAACAAAACTTCTTTTTCCTGATAAATTATGACAATTAACGAGGATTTGCTTTTAAATTCCCAGGCAAACCAAAGAAATAGTCACAAGAAGCACTGCCTGTTAAGATATTAACATTATTTTGTAAATCAACGTAATTTCGGAAATCAAATTAGGACTATTATTTAATAACGAAATAGGCATAGTGACTGCTTGAAAATGCCAAAATCAATGCTACATACCGATTTCTTTCATTTAACACTGGAGTTATTTACAACCTTTTGAAAATCCTGCCCAGAAGTGCTTATATTAAACTTTGAACTAACTTTAGAGTAATATAATTTTTAAATGGCTTTTAAAGGTGGATTGTTTTGTTACATTTTCCATATGGCTAGCAGTGAAGTAAATGATCATCTTGCTATCGAAACCTATATGTATGCCTGTTTTAATTATATTTGTACACCTTTCCAAAAGCAATGTGTTTTACCAATTAACCAATACAAAAACACAAAACAAAGGTTCAGTTGATTTAAACAACTGAAATAATATCTGATATAAAACTATATTGAAATAATGTTTTAGGGATTTTTTTTTTTTTTTCAAGTGAACTGTAGATTTCTATTATTTCTGTTTAGGTACATTGAAATAACCACTTTATTTGAAAATAATTTAAAATGTGAAACTTTGTTTAAAAAAACTGAACAATGTAAACAGCTATGTTGTTGAAGCCTCTTAAGTGTGTGTGTTTATCCGCTAAAATTATTAAATGCATTTTGTGAATTATATTTCAGCCTCGACCAATTGACAGCAGTTCCAAGCAAGGGTACAGACCTGATCACTTGAAAGGTGACATTGAATTCAAGAATATACACTTCAGTTATCCTTCTCGGCCTGATGCAAACGTAAGTGGTTTTTCACATATCCAGGCTTATTATAATCCAGTTCCAACTGCAGGTTATCTGGGTATAAAGAACTTTGACTTTGTTTGGTCAATTTAACATTGAAAACTGTTCCAATACAGTTCCAAAAACCTTGAGTACATTTAGGCATGCATGCCACTGTGATGCTCAAATACTTGGGAAGAATGTAAAAACAAATGGTTGAGTTGGCTTAAAGGATCAAGCCATATGAAGAAGATTTTTACAGAAGACTTATACAATGAAGGGTCAGCCCTGTATAGGTGTAATATTAAAAGTGTCATTTAAACAAGACGAGGCTGACCCTTTTTATACAAAATTTGGCTCTTTTTGTAGCTACCACATCTTTTATATGACTGGACCATTTAACCCTTTAAGGACAGGGATCATGTTAACACGATTATACTGAAGTGGGCTTCTAGGACCGTGATCTTGTAAACACGATAAAGCACTTTGATTTGACTTTCAGGGCCACCGTACTTTGCTTGAAACACATATCAATGGACAGGGGAGGGACTGACATTCACTTCCTTGGTTTGTTTTTTGTGACATCACTGAGAGGGGCATTTATTGTCTAATAGACTAGTCAGGAAAATTAGAACTGTACAGAAAGTTCAGACGTTTGAGTAAAAGACGGCAGATGCTTTTTTTCTAAAGGTTTTGGCAGTGCTGAATCAATTTCTGCTGTCTGCCAAGTTGTAACTGTCAAGCTTAACCTTTTGAAAAGCAAAAAAAAAAAATGTCTGCTAGAAAAACAGAACTATAGTATTACTGCACAATTTTATCATAATGTAACCAAATACTTAACAATAAACCTTTAATTTGAGGCTACAGAACCTAATTCATTGTCAGTGCTCAGGTATAGCTATTGGTTTGTGCATCTAATGTACTGAAAAATTCAGTAACATGTGTTTCTTGTGTTTTGTGAGTTAGGAAAGTAAATATTTAAAAAAATGTTTGTAACTACTCAAATAGTCTTAGGCCTAGAACAGCAGAACAGGTGATGGCTGGCAAGTCCTATGCCAGAGGAATAAGAGCACACAAGCTGACCCTACAGGCCATGGGGAGAATCGTTATTCCACAGCTGCTCAGCTACATTGAGAACGAGAACCACAACCAGAAGAAAGAGGTAGAGGGCAAATCGGATAGCGGTGATCTTGAAGACGTGCTCTCCCTTCTTGCTACCAAAAAGTTCAGAGATGTCATGGAAGCCTTTGTAGCATCCAATGACAATGATAACTTTAAATTATGGTGGAGCTACATGCAAATGGTCGATTATTATCCTGTTCACTTGTGCTCAGAGATATGGTATCTGGGAACTCCATTTACATGTATTCCAGTCCATGCTTCCCTTCATGAGGTACAATCGCACAGCAGACTTGGCCAGATTCCTTTTGCAGCAATTGATGGTGCAAACATCAAACAACAAGACAGTTGTAGCTGCTGGTGGCTTCAGAAATGAAGAGGGTGGAATCACCTGACCCAGAAATACACACTGAGAAATTAGAAGCCTGACATGAGGTGGTTGACCCAAGGATTATTCTCCACTGTGTAGAGTCAGGCAACAATCACTGTGGTAGCTGCACGGGATACTGATGTCCTGGTCTTACTTTTAGCTCATTTTCACAAGGTTTAAGCTGAATTGGACATTTTTGTACACGAGTAATGTGATTACTCCAAAGTGTGCACGTTCAGCCTTACTGATTATGACTGACTATTAATACAAGAAAATAACAAAACTTTTTCAGCAGTTCCAAATAGAAAGGGATCAGTTCAACATGCTGTATTAAGGATTATAGTATCAGGTTGGAAGTGTATTTATGAAGACATTGCTGTCTGTTCATAGGTTCTCCAAGGACTGAGTCTAAAAATTGAAAGTGGAAAGACAATTGCACTGGTTGGAGCCAGTGGTTGTGGTAAAAGCACGACAATTCAGCTTCTTCAGCGGTTCTATGATCCAGCCGCAGGAGAGGTAAAGACAATGTACAAAAATAATGATGTCAAGACAGATGTTTTGTGAGAGTAAAATTAACTAATAAATGCTCCTTTTCCTAAATAAATAACGTTCGTACTAGACCTAAACTGAAACTGTATTTAATTACTGTTGTTTCTGCCATACGTTACTGGAAGCACGAGTCTACTCTTTTACCATTGTTCATGGACAAATGTATTTCTCCATGAAGTTAGTTTCATTTATTTTAACACTTGCAATGAAATCCTGTTTGTTTTTGCTTTGAGATACTGGCGTGGTCTGAAAAGAAAACATAAGTAGTCATTGTAACTGCATTTCAAATCCAGATTACTTTGGATGGGCAAGACATTCGCTCTCTAGATGTCAAGTGGCTGAGAGAAAATATCGGGGTGGTTAGCCAGGAGCCTGTCCTGTTTGCCACCACAATTGCTGAAAACATTCGCTATGGCAGAGATGATGCTAGCGATGCAGACATAGAGCAAGCAGCAAAAGAGGCCAACGCTTATGACTATATATCAAAACTTCCTGACGTAAGTTTTTGTTTGTATTTCTGTAGTTCTTTTCCTATTTTTTAGTTGTTTATTTTGAATGTTCAGGTATTTGTATGAACTTTAAATTGACACCTTTACTTTTAAAACAGCGCTTTAACACAATGGTTGGTGAAAGAGGAGCTCAGTTGAGTGGAGGACAGAAGCAGAGAATTGCTATTGCTCGTGCCATTGTTAAGAATCCCAAAATCCTTCTCCTGGATGAAGCCACTTCAGCTCTGGATACTCAAAGCGAATCCATTGTGCAGGAGGCCCTAGATAAGGTAGTGTCAATATAACACTGGCCTGGATTTCACACTGTCCATTAAGTTGCATTGAAAATACCCCTTTAAGTTTTATAACCCAGTGCAAGGAGCATGATGCAATTGGCAAATTAAACAGGTGTAATTATTAAAGTAATGAAATGTCATCATAGCATCTATTTTGACATTACTAAATTTTTCATAATATATTTTTAGTTTGTAAAAATAAAAAAAAAAAAACACTTGTCAATGCATTAAAGAGTAAGTAGGGGGGTTTCAGAAAATACCTTGTTACACCTACCCATGTGTTGCTACAGCTATTTAAATAATGCACCTGTAGTTTTTCTTTTCACTGTTAACATTGTTAACAAAATAAGTTTTACACTTATAGTTTAAAGTCTGTTTCAAAGCTCTTTTCAGAATGTCTGCTCTAGTGCACAGGGTTTGAGATCTGTCCTCTAAATCACTGCAGGACTGCATTATTTAATTCTATTAAAATAATTCTATATGTCACACATTTTCTTTTAAGCATTACATCCAAAATTTATCAATTACCATGCCACAAGCCTAGCTTTTTTTTTTGTTTTTAAAAAATAAATAATGAAACCAAAACATTTCCTAACTTTTATATGGGTAAAATCTGCTTGTGTATTGTTATAATAATTGTATTTTAGGCAAGAGCTGGCCGTACTACTATTATAATTGCCCATCGCTTATCAACGATCAAGACAGCTGATGTTATTGCCGGTTTTGATAATGGAACTGTGGTTGAACAAGGAACCCACAATGAGCTCATGTTAAAGAAAGGAGTGTACTACTCTCTTGTAATGCAGCAGGTAAGATTAATAACAATGCCCTGTCCACATACCGTGAGATAGATATATAAGGATAAGTGAAAACAGGTGGAAAACCCCCTTAATGCTGCCGTAAATCATGTTCACATGTAAAGAATGGTGTTCACCTGGTGTTCTGCACCCACTATCAAATTTGCATGGTGCCATCATTAAACCATTAAAATTATATTGAAATGCATTCAAATGAAGAAAAGAGCATGGCATTAGGCAGAATCTGGATACTAAGCAGGCACAAGAATTATAATGTGATGTAAGAATTTTGCCTTGCACTTATGCAATTGCTGACCCTTTTCAAAAACTTCACCTCTTCTTACAAGGTGCAAACCATTGTAGAAGTGAATAACTAAGAACTGTATAAAAGCACATGCCTACAGAGACCTGTCATTGGTTTCATTATCATAATTGCGGATCATTATTTGTCATTGAGTAATTTGCATTACCCATTAAGCTTACATAGGGTGTAGTGCAAAATAATTGCCTAGCTGCAATGCAATTTGAATTTTGCAGCTGCAATTATTTGCACTGTGTCTGTACTTGCATTTCCCCCTGTATGTAAAACTTGTGTTGCATATATCTGCTTTGGATCAAGCATTCACCATGTCAGTGTTATTGCACTTGCAGTCTAAAGAACATATTTTATTGAAGCATATCAAGTAAGTGTGCAAGTACTAGATTTTCTTGTATAATTATCAATAATGCACCTTGAAAGATTGTGTGTGATAGTGTAAAACATTTAAACATCTAGAAAAATGGACTACTGTCCCTTAAAAGCAAATGTCATAATACAATTCATTTTGGGGTGAATTAATCACAAGTTATCATTACTGTCTATGATTGCCTTATGCTTTACATTCTGTAACACATCTGCTCCTTATGGAACTAACGTCAGCCTTCCAGTTATATTGTTCAGCCTTCCAGTGTGTGTGTGTGTGTGTGTGTGTGTGTATATACACACACCGCACTGTCAATGCATGTGTGACATTGTGACCAATCAGATACGTTTCTTTCATAATGAAATGTCCAAAATTAACGTACAAGTGTCTTGAATATTTGATTTGTCATTTATTTAAGAGTACCAGTAAAAATACAGAGGAAAGTGAGGAAACAGAAACTGACGAAGAAGCAGAATTGTTGGAAACCGAACAGTCTGAAGACACCAGCTTGAAAAGAATGGGAACCCTCAGGAGAAGATCAACCAGAAGAAAAATTAAATCAAGAAACTCCATAAAGAGAGCAAATGAAGCCAAAAGAAATGAGGTAGAAATACGCTTCACTCAAAACATTTAGTTTAACCCAAGATGTGTCCATCTGTATAGGACAAACCTAAACTAGAATTCAGATGAGAGAGAGAGAGATTTGTCTGCAATACATTTCAGTTTGTTTTAATATAGATTTGTCTTTTCCATACCTATCAATAAACAACTCCATAGGGTTATAAATGACAGTGGTAGGCAACATGTGTTCTTTTAGACAGATCCTTTTGAAAGACTTTGTTCCAACCAGGACCTTGCCGAAATAATGCCTTGCAACGTAATAAATAACATCACAAACATTAATATAGTTAAAAATAAATAAGTATGCGTAGTTGCCCAGGCATTAAAAGCCTATACTGTAAGTACCTCCACTATTTGTTTTCAAACACACTTTCCCTTGAGAAAGGTATGTTAAACATACCAAAACTTGGAAAGTTGGCTCTCTTAAACAAAAACGTGTGTGTGTGTGTGTGTGTGTGTGTGTTTTTTTATTTTTTTATTTATTTTTTCCCCCTTAGGAAGATGATGTTCTTCCAGATGTTCCTTTTACTAAAATTCTGGCACTGAATAAACCAGAATGGCCATACTTGTTAGCTGGACTGATTGCTGCTATTATTGGAGGAGGTGTTTATCCCGCTTTTTCAATTGTATTCGCAAAAATTATTGGGGTAAGTGTTTTTATACACATTTTAAACAAAGTATTTGAAAGCTGAAGAATATATATACACACACACACAGTGCTCCCTTGCTATAACATGGGTCTCTGGGGACCCACCATATGAACATTATAACCAAACAGCGTTATAAACGGGGGAGGGGGGCACTGCAGGACAAATAACACACATCTGACTAAAATACAAAATAAAATAACTCCCTCTCTATAATGCACATAGAGTGAAGTAAACACCTGAATTAAGCATGCATAAAGCACCATGTAATCAACGCTATATTTTTTTACAAAAGAAACATTTCCAGTTTTTAAACTGTAAATAGCCTGGCTAAACGACGGTTGGGAGTTCAGTTTAAAGAGACAGACGAGCAAACCAAGTGCGAGAAGGAGAGCGCATTGGGTGAAGGGAAGAGTGAATGGGCTCCACGAGGGCACTGTGCCTATAAGTGGAGATATTTTCAAAATTGGTGTATGACCAGAGGTCATGACCCCATTTATTGCCTTATAGCAACTATCCTACAGTTTCTGCAAGATCTGTTATAGGAGGGCTTTTTATAGTGAACGTATTTTTTGCTGTTCTTAGAGATTCTATTGGGTACTCACCGGTATGGTATTTAATGTTTTTCATTGACTGAGTTATTTAGCTTGGTTAGTTATTGTATATTTATGCAGTGTTTCCCTTGCTGTGCATTTGGTGGAGGTGGGTTTACAGAGGAAACATTTCGTACAAAAGGATTTTTGAATTGGAAAAAGGCAACTGAAAAATGTAGTGATCACCAAAAAAGCACTTATGTTTCTGCAACTATGAGGCTTTCTGCTTACCGAGATTCCCAAAAGACTGGTAATGCTGCTACTAAAGTAAATACGGAGCTTGACAGAAGTTGAGGAAAACGGGCAATACTTGAAAGCTGTGTGCCAGTTTTATTTTCTATGGATGTGCCAGTATTCCACTGCGTGGCCATGATGAGACTGTAGTCTTCTAATCGGGACAACTTTTTAAAGTGAATGGAAGAGAGAGCAAATGACAATCCCCTAATTGAACGATTCTTTAAAAAGTGTGAAATCATTTAGTTATTTTCAAGGTGCGATTATTACGGACAGGCTTTAAAATCGCTTAGTGACACAAGATGGAGTAGCCATTCTAAAGCACTCAAGGTCTACTCGATAATTTTGAACAAGTTGAGAAACTAAAGATTTTTTCTTGCAGTAGTGGAGGTATGCAAGGGATGTGTTCAGAATAACTACCAAGGCCTGCAGTTGCCAGCAAAGATTTATCCAAGCAAAGTTCGGTGGAAGTCCTGTAAATGCAAACAAAGCAGTTCAAGATTTTTACTGAGCAGTATTTGTAGTTTTGGATACAACTGCAACTGAAATAAGACACATTTAAGGAGAACGATATGGAAGCACTGACTGTGCTAAACAGCATCCTGACAACATCTTCTAAAAGCATCAAGGAGTCTCATTTGGATTTGATTTGTGAAAACCAGAGAATTTGTAAGGAGGAATTGACAGCAGAGATGGCTGTATTCAGTAAAATGCTTAAAAAGAAAGTAAGATAGATAACTTTGAGATTTTTAAGAAGCAAAACCTTGGTAACAGCTTGGGTAACATAAATAGCCTCTTCCTTATGATACCCAAGAAGAATAATAATAGATGAGCTTCACTGAGTTACAGGAAATAATTCCATCTGTGGTTTCTGTGACATCATAAATTACGAGACCGAAGGTGGAATTGTTTTCCTGTAACTCTCTGAAGAGGCCCATCCTATTATTTTTTTCATCACGGATATTGATAGTAATTTTTGAATGGGATGAATGGGTCAAAGTTCAAGTATATTTCTCGAGGAATTATCACTTTTTTACATCTACTGTGGTATTATGCCTTTTTTTGTTATGACTCGGTATGCAAATCTAGCCTTCATCCATGTATTGTATATACACATACATACATACATACAGTGCTGCCTCGCTATAAGGCTCTCGATTATTTATAATGCGCCTCGGATATAATGCTCCTACAGCATGTCCCCCAAATCCTATACTAGTGATTCATGCAATATTTCTACAGTAAATTGAGTACTGTTCAAACTATAAACAACTTCTCAGTCTAACTTCCATTTCTATCTCTCCTTTTTGATACTGTATCTGAACTGAAGAAAATCTGTGCTGGCACTATAACACAGACATCTTATTCAGCATTCATTTTATAACTAAATAAATATTAGGCCTGTTACGTGGTTATCTTTCCCAATATATTTTCTTTTTTTGCTGTGAGAGGAACTGCAGCTTTCTCAGAGAGATGAGACATTTCAGTTTCGCTTCAGCCCCACTCTGGCAGCCAAACCTGGGGTGAGCCCATACCCTCTTCCCCTTTCCCGACCCGCGCTCCTTCTTGCACTCTGTTTGCTTTTGCTCACTTTGAACTAAACTGCAGATTTAGCTAGGCTATGTATAGTTTTAAAACTGCTAATTAAAATGATCCACAAGTAGGAATGTTACTTTTTTTTTTTTGGTAAAAAATAGCGTTGATTTATGGTGCTTTATGCATGGTTACTTCACAGAAAGTTACTTTTTTGCTTCGCTGTATGTGCATTATAGAGTTATTTTGTATTTGTCAGATGTGTGTTGTGTCCCGCAGCGCCCCACCCCCTCCCCTATTTAACCCTCTTCAGTTATAACGCTCGTATTGTGTGTCCTGAGACCCGCATTATAGTAAGGGAGCACTATACTACTGTTGAGACAGGTAGTTTATTTTCCTATTACACCATCTAGTGGTAAAATTTGGATATATATATATATATATATATATATATATATATATATATATATATATATATATATATATATTATATTATATACTAGATATATATATATAGTATATATATATTATATATAGTGACTGATGTAAGCAGTGCTCAAAACATAAATTTGAGTATACACTCATAAGGATTTTAAGAAATTAGTTAACCTATGTGTAATCTACAGTGACATACTCAACAAAATGTATACACCGGAGTATATACACCAAATATTAGACAACTAATGATAATGGGCTTTTGTGATACTCCAAGTAATAACTGTAATCAAAATCATGCTTTAAACATTACATTATTAATAAAATCCTTATCCTCGTTTTATATAGCTATACACACACACACACACACACACACACACACACACACACACACAGTCAAAAGTTTACATACCCCAATGGAAATCTATAATTTCTAGACATTTCTTAAACAAATCATTTTAGGAAAAATCTTTTGTGTTGCTTTTGTGGATGTGAAAAAAAATTACAAGAAATAGATGTCTACAATTATTTATTACAGCAATTTTTTGCAAAAATCGAAATGCTAATTCAGAAGTAATCGTACCCTTTGATCTTATGGTAGTATTGTCTACAAGGTGCTAGAAATTAATACGATAATGCAGAACCTAATTCTAGAAAAGTCTAGAAAATGCTGTAGGCTCATGATGATTGCTGTCATTACCAATAAGTCAATATGGAAAAAAGTAAAGAGCTGTCTGAAAACCTTAGGCGGAAAATTATTTACTGTCATAAAGCTGGATAAGGATACAAGATGATACATTTCAGTATCCCAATTTCAACTATTGTTTCTATTATCAAGAATTACAAGACTCATGGTACTGTTGCAATGCTCCCTCGGTCTGGAAGAAAGAAGGTTCTTTCAACAAGAACAAGTAGAAGAATTAAGGAAGGTTAATAACAATCTGAGATTGACTGCCAAAGATATTCAAAGTGAATTGGCTGGGACTGGGGTTTCCATTTCAACCATAGGCTGAGTATTGCATGGTGAAGGTCTCAATGGTCACAGACCAAGGAAAAATGGCATTTGAATGATGGATATGTGGAGTGATGAAACAAAATTAGAGCTATTTGGTCAAGCTGATTGTCGTTACATTTGGAGGAAGTCTGGAGAGACATACAAAGAAAATAACACCATACCTACTGTCAATTATGGAGGTGGTAGTATCTTTCTATGGAGCTGTTTTTCCTCTAATGGTACAGGAAATTGTTCCAGTGCATGGTAAAACTGATTCCATAACATACCGAAAGATATTGGCCAATCATCTGAAACCCTCTGCCACAAAACTTGATTTAAAGCACAACTGGACATTCCAAAACGACAATGAACCAAAGCACTCTTCAAAAGAAGAATAAAGTCAAGGTTCTGGAGTGATCTAGTCAAAGTCCCGATCTAAATCAGATTGAGAGTCTTTGGTATGAGTTGAAGGCTGTGCACAAGAGAAGCCCTCTGAATTTGAATGAACTGGAACAATTGTGTGTTGAAGAATGGTAAAAACATCACTAAAGAATCTGCCAAAAGCTCAACTAACTATTAATTTCATTTTCCTTGAATACTTTTGATTTAGCATTTTCAGAGTTTTGCAAAAAAATTGCTAACATAAATAAATGTACATAAATCTATTTCTTGCAACTTTTTTTCCCCCCTCATCTACAGAAGCAAAACTTGCTACAAAAGATTTTTCCTATAATTTGTTTTTGAGAAACTTAAAAAAACAAAGCATTTCAGCAAATCCATGCCTTCGTCAGGTTTCTGTAAGAACTAACTACAGCTACACATAAAAAGACACTTCAAACTATTAATCAGTTAACAAGTCCATTATTTAATTATGTACATATTCATTCAATTATCCATTAACACATCTAAATAAGCAAAGGACATGATTTGATACACTGTCTTAGTTACAGAAGAAACTCTCAAGTAATTATATACACACACACAAACACACACACACACACACATACACATTTCGGCTGATCGTGTCAAGATATTTCGCAAAGAAACTGTACATGCAGATGAAGGTAATTGTTTTGCACATCTTGTAATGTGTCTGGAGAAAAGACGATCGATCGCTCTTTAGCTTCAGAATCACACATTAAATAAAAGGCTACTACAGAGGCTGCCGAACAGAACCTAAAACAAACAGCTTGCCGCAAACAAACTGGAAAGTCAGTGCAGACAAGAAGTATTCCTGTTGGTTGTAGTTAAGTTAAATCAGCACTACAGGTACGATCTAGCACAGCCACTTCGCTTCAACCAACCTGCTGCTTTTTAAATGCAGTTAGAATTTTAGACCCAAATAGGCTAGTTTTCTTTGTTTTGACTCTATACTAACAAAATTAATTATGCTACGTAACACAATTTTTGTTCCTGGATAGTAAGTGTTATTTCCTAATTGCTTATGCCTCAAAAGTATAGAAAATGGCTTATTCCTCACAAACTTTGCTTTTGTGACCAGGACAGTGATATTTCAAAATATCATATTTCCAATGGGAAAACGGGCAAATGTGTGTCTCTTCGTACACATAGTCGGAAAAAAACAACATATGAATCCAAATTAACATGTATTTATACTAAAGTAATACAAACATGACTACAAAATATTTAGAAGTGAGTAGTTTTTCAAGATTTACGATTATACTGTAAATTTACAGTATAATCGTAAATCTCAAACTACTCTCTTCTAAATCTTTTGTAGTCATGTTTGTATTACTTTAGTATAAATATGTTAATTTGGATTAAAAAAAAAAAAAAATTGTTACACAGTGCTATTAAATTAATTTTACTATTACTTCAACACCGCTTATTAGCACTCTTTAGCAGCTATTACATCTAACGTCCATTAAAGCACTTGATCTAGACCTACTCTACCTGTTGGGAGGCTAGTAGGTACCTCCTGGCCCATTCCTACAAGATGATTTTTGCTTGATAATGTCCGATTCAATCGACTGATCTCAATCAGATTGGGTGCCAATTCAGTGGATGCAGAACGTGCAATCTCGGTATATAATAGATGTGCACGCAGCAATACTCCCTGCAGGAAACAAACCAATGTGTGAAGCACCCTTTTATCTTTACAGGTTTTTGCAGAGCCTGACCCTGATATAAAAAGGGAAAAAACTATAATGTTTTCCCTTATATTTCTTCTTCTTGGAGGAATTGCCTTTTTAACCAACTTTTTCCAGGTAAGTAAATTGAATAAATAACTATACCACAGTGGAATAATCCACTGTTGGACTGTTACAGCATGTTATAGGACTAGAGAACCCACCTTCAATCAGGTGATGTGTTGTGGCACTAAGTGAGGGGTCACTTCTCATGTCTATGGCCATGTCCCTCAGGCTAAACCCATCCAGAATTGTCTGACTGAACTCCGCACCTGACCTTTCTAAATAAACTAGCTATATTATTTGGGACTGTGCTGTGTCTACATTCCACAAAATATAACATTACCTTGAAGTCATGAGTACTTTCAGTAAGTACTCTACATACTTTAATGCAAACTTTTAGCGTATTTTATTATGGCAGTTGTGAGGGAGGCATTTTATTGAAGTTTATTTCTGTGGATACAACTAGATCAGGATGGCGAAGAAGTCCTACAACTTTAAACTGAAAGCTGTTGAGCTCACGGATCAGATCAGTGTTTGACTAAGTGAAATGTACATGTTTCATTATTGAGATCGCTGTTTATTCGAGGGAGGCAAATCAGATATCTGAGAGCAGCGCCTATAGAAGGGTGGGGCTTATTCAAGCACAGGGCTTATGCGGTGTATATTTATTTCTGAAGAAACAATGATGTTGTATTTCTGATTGATCGCCTAACTATAGCAATTATAAAGATTTATCTTCCAAAAATTCAGTTGACAGATAACTAAATTGGTAGGTCAGGTTAAGGGGGACTAAGACAACATCGAGAAATCCAGGTGAGTAAAACTCAAGAATCCTGTCTTATTCACCAGTCACAAACACGCATTGCAAGTGTGTAGAACCAACCATTGTTGTTGTTTTTTTTTTTTTTGTTTGTTTTTTTTTAATTGAAAGCATGAATTTATTGGTCACATGTTTCTAGCAATTCCCAGACAGACTGCATCGAGCTGCTCTGAGGAGCTCACTTACTAAACACACCCAGTATATTCACAATTGGCAACTGAAGCACTGGGGATGGAAACTAACAAAGTACAAGAAACTTTAATAACTGCAAACTCAAGCTGTGTAGCAAAATTGCTACATTTAAATATCATATGTAATTCTTATTTTAATGCGTAAAACCCCATTTACACATCTATATATCCAAGACTGGGGTACAAATTCAAGCCACCAAGTGCTGCTCTGTACAGGGGTCATTTTGTAACAATCTCACAAAATATTAATTTGTATTTATTTATAATTTTCTAGGGATTCATGCTTGGAACATCTGGTGAAATTCTAACAATGAGGCTACGTTACCAATCTTTTAAAGCTATGTTGAGACAGGTAAGTCTAGTACATATTTGTCTAGTTGTTCAACTTGTGCTAATCAATATGGAAATACTACACTTTTCATTTAAAATATTTAAAATGTGAATAATGCAGCTAGTGTAGGATTTCTGAATAATCCCCAGTGAAGGTGAACATGGATTGCATATGTTTCTATGTCTGTCGCTACTGCAAAATGAATTGCTTATATTGTAAATGTAGAATGCATAAAGATGGTCATTTGTTGCCTGTTTCACGCCTTTGAACCCACTGATGCAGTTAATTTAACGTATGCTTAAATATTCTTGTGTCAAACAGGAGATTGGCTGGTTTGATGATAATAAAAATGCCACAGGTGTATTAACAACAAGACTTGCAACGGATGCTTCACTTGTTAAAGGAGTAAGTACATTGAGCATTGCTGTATGTATTCCCCAACCAACACAATGAGGGAACAGAAATTAAGAACCTTTTTTTGTCAGCAATGAGTTGAAGGACATATTCCCACTGTGATAAACTATCGAGTTACTATGAGAGATCAGAAAAGTTACTTCAATTTCAGTTGTGGTGCTTTCATATCACCGTCGCTTATGATTTCTAAAATGTGTTTTATATATTTATAGCCTTTGCCTCTGTTTTGTTGCAACATATCACTACTTCTAGGTTGCACACTGTTTTTTGCATTGAAAAGGTATAACGGATGTATAGCTGGCATTGTCTTGTTTATACATTCCTGTATCCGATTTAATGTTAATGTGTGTTTTTTTTTTTTTTTTTTTTAATGAATTTGATAGGCTGCTGGAACAAGACTGGGTTTGTTTGCCAATGCAGTTTGCACTCTAGGAGTGTCTATAATTGTTGCCTTTGTTTATGGCTGGCAATTATGTTTGCTCATCCTAGCTTGTCTCCCATTCCTTGCTGGAGCAAATTTCATTCGAATGAAATCGATAGCAGGACATGCCTCCAAAGACCAGAGTGCACTGGAATTATCTGGAAAGGTATTTACTGACATTATTACCTTCGAACTCTGCTTTACTGATTTTTAAATGTAATATGTGATAATTCTTTATTTTTGTACTGTAGTCTCTGCTTTATAATTAAAATGACATGCAATGCAGAGTGTTAAACCATTTTTTTATATGTACATTTATGTATAAAAACATACTTCCCATCACTAAGAAAAGATATGTACAGGCAAAACCAGGTATTCAGAGTAAAACATCATATTATATTACTAAGATTCCAAATGCTGTTCATCTTATTCCAAATATTCAGTTACATAAGTGGAATATTTAAATAATAAAGGGGATATTCACATTCAAACCAGAGATCACTGAAATTGGCTTTGTGGTCAGCTACTGCAGACCATTGCTTTTGATGGACAATCTGATAACATCCTTGAGCCGCATTATGGGAGAGAATTATTTCCTACAATAACATGCTTCCATGACTGATGATATAAGTGTGTTATGTCATCCTCTAGTTTGAAAAAAGTTGTCGCCTACAAACCCATGTAGCATACTGGTGTTCTTTCCATCCAAGAGCTTCACTATTTTCATGCTGTAAAATGTTTTGCTGTTGAGCAACTAACAATTAGGGCTACAAATTTTGTTTTTGCAGATTTCCACAGAAACTGTTGAAAATATTAGAACAGTTGTTGCTTTAACACGAGAGGATGTTTTCTTAGGAATGTATAAGGAAAGTTTGGAAGGGCCTTACAGGTAACATATTTATTTAACATTTTAATTTAAGACTAAAGTTATTATAAGTCCCTCAGAATAAAAAGGTGGTGTTTGTATCACTCAGAAATTATCTTGACACAAAACTTCCTTGTGTCTACATTTTATATTTAATAAATTTTATTGATCATTTAAAAAGGTTAATCTTGATCTGCAGGTCTTGTATAGACAAGAGTATTTTCCAAACAGCAATGCAGGCGCTTTATCTGCATTCCTTATTATCCTTTTATGTTTCTGTATTGCAGAGTATCGCTGTCAAAAGCACCCCTTTATGGACTGACCTATTCTTTTGCTCAGGCAATTTCCTTCTTTGTGAATGCAGCTATTTTTAGGTTTGGAGCATGGTTGATTGCACACTGTCTCACAGAATATGAAAATGTATTTGTGTGAGTATTTATTTGTTATTCTAATTGGTCAGCGTTCTAGTAATGTATTAGTATACGCATGTTTGTTCCAAATATCTATATTATCAATTTTATCTATTCTATTATCTATTATATCAAGTTTAGCACACTTCTATAACTGAAACATAATGTGACTGTATCAGCAGCTGTCTACCACTTGTACATACAACTACAGAAACATAATGACCATTTAAATAGAGTGTGGTAACCCTTGCTGGCACCAATGGTGGTGTATCCAAATATAATATAAAATAGTAAGATCTTTTTTTTTAAATGGGGGGGGGGGGGGGACTAAAGCATATTGCACTGTACTGAACTTTGCATATTTATTTTTATTGTACTCTAAATATAGAATGATGTATAAAATGTGTTAACATAATAATCTTAATATATTAATCTTAATAGTATATAATTGTGCACGTTTTTTGTTTCACATCCTGAACTACCCACGGCACTTGATAGCATGTGTTTTTTTTTTAAATGAACTGATAATAAAAATCAACAATAAGAAACAATGCTGTTGTACATTCCTATATATAAGCTATCGTGTACTGTACATACCCGTATGAAGAAAACACGAGCATGGCACCATCAAAACACCATCGTTTGAGGCTTACAGTACAAAACTAAATCCCCAGGTTGGAAAAAAATGGGTTATAAACAAACACAATGGCTCAGGTTGCCTACTATAGGTCACTTTTTCATCCCAATTGGCAACAGTTTTCACTGTTACATCAGAAGGTAATAGTAATTTGTCGACGGACCATAAAAGTGACTTTTCACCTATTTTGGGAGCAATAGTACAAATTTTGGTTATGTGATCCATGATTAGTAAGTGCTACTATTGTCTAGGAAACTGCAATGGTCTTGAATACTGTCGTATTTTATATAGTTTGTGTGTAAACAGTTGATATACTAGTGTTTTAATGCCCTGTCAGTGATTTGCAAGAACTAAAATTAAGGTTCAAATTGTATGTATTATTTTGTACAGGGTATTTTCTTCAATAGTATTTGCTGCAATGAATATTGGACAGACCTCATCTTTTGCACCAGACTATGCCAAAGCAAAAATGTCTGCCCAAAGAATATTCATGCTGCTTGTCGATAAGCCAACAATTGATATCTACAGTGAAGAAGGAGAAATGCCAGTAAGTATATGAAACTTGAAAATCGACTGCATTATAAAGTAACGTAATGTAGGAAAGACATCTCCCTTGTATTTATATTACTGGAAAAGCAACAACAGCAAATGTAAAAAGAGGTTAGAAGTGTTTTGCAAGTTTTATATTAATATTTTTTAACTGTTAATGAATATCAACATATGACACATTTTGAACCAAGCTGATAGCACTTTGTAAAGGAGAGCCCTACATGATTTAGCACATGTATATACAATGTCTATAGAAAGTCTACACCCCCTTGAACTTTTTTACATTTTGTTGTGCAAGTGCCTCAGTTTCATGCATTTAAATGAGGATTTTTTTCCACTTATCTACACACCATACTCCACACTATTTCAAAATCTCCTTAAAGTTTTTATATATAAGTCTACACCCCTTTCAAAATTAATATTTTGTTGCCTTATGGAATTAAAATGCATTATTTTTTTTTATTTATCTATACATCCTACTTCAACTTCCAAATGAAAAAACATTCTAGAAATTTGTAGAAAATTAAATATAAAAACTGAAATAGCTTGGTTGGATAAGTGTCCACCCCCCTTGTAATAGCAATCCTAAATTAGCTCAGGTGTAACCAATTGCCTTCAAAATCACACATCAAGTTAAGTTGCTTCCACCTGTGTTATTATAGTGATTCACATGATTTCAGGGTAAATTCAGCAGCTCCTGTAGGTTCCCTCTGCTGGGTAGTGCCTTTCAAAGCAAAAACTCAACCATGAGCACCAAGGAGCTTTCAAAAGAACTCCAGGACAAAGTTGTTGAAAGGCACAGATCAGGGGATGGGTATAAAAAATATCAAAGGCCTTGAAATCCCTTGGAGCACGGTCAAGACGATTATTAAGAAGTGGAAGGTGTATGGCACTACCAAGACCCTGCCTAGATCACGCCCGTCTCTCCATACTGGATGACCAAGCAAGAAGGAGACTGATCAGAGAGGCTACCAAGAGGCCAATGGCAACTTTGCAAGAGTTACAGGCTTTTATGGCCAAGACTGGTCAAAGTGTGCATGTGACAACAATATCCCAAGCACTCTATAAATCTGACCTGTATGGTAGGGTGGCAAGAAGGAAGCTATTACTCAAGAAAGCCCACCTTGAGTCCCATTTGAAGTATGCAAAAAAAAAAAATGCGTGAGATTCTGTAGCCATGTGGCAAAAAGTTTTGTGGTCGGACGAAACTAAAAAGGAACGTTTTGCCCTAAATGCAAAGCGTTATGTTTGGCGCAAACCCAACACGGCACATCACCCAAAGAACACCATCCCTACTGTGAAGCATGGTGGTGGCAGCATCATGTTATGGGGATGTTTCTCATCGGCAGGGACTGGGGCACTTGTCAGGAAAATGAATGGAGCAAAGTACAGAGAAGTCCTTGAGGAAAACCTGCTGCCCTCTGCAAGAAAGCTGAAACTGCGACGGAAGTTCACCTTTCAGCATGACAACGACTCAAAGCACACAGCCAAAGGTGTACTGGAGTGGCTAAGGAACAAAAAGGTCACTGTCCTACAGTGGCCCGGTCAGAGCCCTGATCTAAATCCAATTGAAAATTTGTGGCATGACTTGAAGATTGTTGTCCATCAACGCTCCCCAAGTAACTTGACAGAGCTTGAACAGTTTTGTAAAGAATGGTCAAATATTGACAAATCTAGGTGTGCAAAGTTGGTAGAGACCTATCCCAACAGACTCAAAGCTGTAATTGCTGCCAAAGGTGCTTCCACCAAGTATTAATTCAGTGGGGTGGAGACTTACCCAATTATGATCGTTCAGTTTTGTATTTAATATATAATTTTGTTTTCTCAATAAAAACTGCAAAGGGGGTGTAGACTTTCTATAGGCTGTGTGTGTGTGCATTTATGGTTGTTAAATGTCTTGTTTTTCAGAGTGACTTTGAAGGCAATATTGAATTCCGCAATATACGTTTTGCATACCCTACCAGACAGACTGCTCAGGTCCTACAAGGACTCAATGTGACGGCTGGCAAAGGACAGACTCTTGCGTTGGTGGGAGGAAGTGGGTGTGGAAAGAGCACTTTGGTGCAGTTGCTGGAGAGATTCTATGACCCAGCTACTGGACAAGTGGTAAAGTGCTGTACTTTAACCTTTAGGTCATAGAACGCCCACCAGTGCCCATATTATAGAATCCTTGAATTACCACTAGCACCCTTACCACAATCTGCTTCTTGAAACGAATACTAGTTTTTTTGTTGTTGTTTTGACAAAAGTGCTAGCTACTTTCTTTATAAACATATTTTTATAACATTTCCATATCACAAAAACTACCCAGATATGCTTGAATTTTCCATAGCATTCCTAACAGATTGATTGTATACACATGATTTTAAAATGTACGTTTAGCTTGCAGATGGGAAAGATACAAAGAGCTTGAACCTTGCCTGGCTGCGGTCTCAAATGGGATTGGTGTCTCAGGAACCCATTCTCTTTGACTGCAGTATTGCTGAAAACATTCAGTATGGAGACAACAGTAGAGTGGTGACCCAAGAAGAAATTGAAGCAGCAGCTAAAAGTGCAAACATCCACGACTTCATTCAGAATTTACCTGAGGTAAAATCACCAGCGCATAGGGTTCTAACATGGGCATTGTGACAGGCTGGCGAGTGGGTAGAGGCCCAGAGACAGGCTGAAGTTCAAAAATGATACTTTTATTAATGAAATAAAAGGGCACAAGGGCCAAAACAAAGGTATTTAAACACAAATAACAAAGCAAAACTTAGAAAATAAAGATTTCCAGGCTGGGCAATGCCTTCACTGGACCACAAAATACACACACAAAAACCCCAGCAAGCACAACCATCAGTTTGCTTCCCCAGCTCCCTCCTCTCTGTAATGGGAAGCTCAGGTCTTTTATGTTAGGTGGCTGGGTGCTGATTGATTGTTAATTACTGCAATCAACCCCCAGCCACCCAAACACAATAAACCCAGGCAGGTAGGGGAATTTAATCTATACAAGGCAGAGCTCTGCTCTGCCACAGGCACATATTCAGAAAACTACAAAGACATAAGACTGATCTCCTGAGATAAAATTAAGTTAAAAATGGAGGGCTTAGTTACATAATTGCACTGACAGTTACACAGTTATAAAGGTCATGTTTTATTTTAGGGGACGCTCTTCTAGTTTCTTAATGGTTAAACGCTGTTCAATTTGAGCCAGTGGTTATACATTAAGATATTTATAAACTAATGTAATGGGCAGTGTTGTGCGATGCAGTGCCATTACAGATTTTATTCCATCGGTGAGATGAGGTTAAAAGCTCTATAACTACGAGTGCAAATGAGCCTGGCTCTTCTGCATTGAGATCAAGATGTCCCGCTAATAAAAACCTGATTTAAATTTGCTAAGCATTACTACTGTAACAACTTGAACCGAATTTGAATATATGGTCGACTGGGAATTGATAATACATAGGGCTCTGACATGTTTATTAGCTGGTTGTTAATAGATAGCCCTTAAAATAAAGTTTGACTGTTATAAATACTTCACCTTAATGGACTTTCTACTATTTTGCAGGTTGACAGCGTTGCTGCTAATATTTTATACAAACCCTCATAGGGATGGATATGATTAGTTACTAAATTGTCAATACAGTAAGCTTCACATGTGTAGCTGATAAAAATCACACCACATTATATATGTCTTCAGGTAGAATGCTAACAGCATTTATTATTTGTCTTGTGTCTATTGTAACCCCTAAATGGTTAGACTATTTGGAGAAACAAAACAGCTTTGTATGGCCTTGTTTGTTTTTGGCTCCATCAAAGATTTCCCCTGCTTTGCTGTTTTAAATAAAACATATCTGTTACAGAAATACAGCACAAATGTTGGGGATAAAGGGGCACAGCTTTCCGGAGGACAGAAACAGAGAATTGCCATTGCGCGTGCTCTGATCCGTAAACCGAAGGTGCTCCTTTTGGATGAGGCTACTTCAGCCCTCGATACAGAAAGTGAAAAGGTTAGTAAGGTGGTTGTGATTGTACATTGTCAGGCAGCGACATTGAGAGTTTGCTTTACCTTTTAAGAGGTTTAAACATCTCTGACACTTCTGCTCCATTGGTCCAGAGTCTTTGCTAGCCTCAGACGCCTGAAATCCGTCTGGTTTAATTGTCAGATTCCTGTCTAAATAAAGTTCATTTTTTGGGTTCATTATAATGTGGGACAAATCCCAAACTTCATACCTGGTCTGATCTTCCACAAGATAGGGAAAATCTAAATTGTTACACATAAATGTCTTTAAGGTCTTGACAACATTTTTGGAGAGCAAAGTAAAACATTTGAAAGATCTATATCCTTGTAAAGAAACCCAGAAGAAACTGACTTTTTTTTTCATGCAACTTAAAGGGTATATAAGGACTGTTTATTTTCTTATGTTGCATGTTCCCATATGTTGCTACAACTGTTTACGTAAGGTGTGCGTATTGTTTAAATTTTTTTTAAATATTTTGATGACTTCACATGTACCTGCATTGACCTCTCAGAACTACATTTCCCATCATCCTCCTGCTCATATATAGCCGAGATGAATTTACCAGCCATCTTGAAGGAGGGAATGCAATTTAAAAGTTGTGGTCAAAATTAAAAAAAGAAAAAAAAAAAATGCAAAAGTATGCACACCTTACATAAACAATTGTAGCAACACATGGGAACATGTAACATAAGAAAATAAAAAAAGGTTCTTATGTACCCTTTAAGTATGTGCATTCTTGATCTTTTTAAAAACAGTTGCTTCTAGTGGCATGTACCATGATATACATCTCTACAAAAACATCCCCAGACTAATAAGCGCAGTAAGTGATGCCTTCATTTCACAAATAAAACCTTTACACAGATGCTTGGTCTGATTTTAGGATCAAGGTAAGAGGATTCGGTACATAACTCCAATCAATCAATCAATGAGGTGATGCATGCAAAGGGAAAGAGAGCAGGTCTGTGAGAGCTCTAACAGACCCTTGGCTGTAGTTAAGTTCGGCTTAAGATCTGGTCACGATCTGGTGCTGAAGAGCAAGCCAAGCCTCTCCCCGTGCATTGGATTTCCTTGTCAATCTCCACTTCATAGTAACAGCTGGTGCCTTCTGGAAAGCCTGCTACTTTTTCAGAATGTTAGAAAATAATTTGATTTGTGAGTTAGAATGGCTATGGTCTCTGAGGTTTACCTTTCTCTCTGGGCATTTTTGTGAGGTTATTGTGTAAATTTGTTTTCTTCTTCATCTTTTATCTAGATTGTACAGCAAGCCTTGGATGAAGCCCGACAAGGCCGCACTTGCATTGTCATTGCCCATCGATTATCTACCATTAGAAATGCAGATAAAATTGCTGTCATTCAGGATGGACAAATTGTAGAGCAAGGAACTCACAGTCAGCTGATTGCAAAAGAAGGTGCTTATTATGCCCTTGTTAATGCTCAGGTTTCTCATTAACTTAACATGTTAACTTGGTTAATTTGAACATTATACAGTAAATGTATACTACATATATTTTTGTATATATTTTAATAAAAGTGGTAATAAAACAAATGTGACCCAGGACAGCGAAATCAGTCACTTGGTCAAAAATTTCAAAAAACGGTTTATTGTGGCAATGGATTAGACATATAATAAGTTTTAAAATAATACCACACTTATTGATACATCTCAAATGGGGCCCGAGATATGACATTTTGAAATCAATGTCAGAAGACGCCATTTTGAGAAAATTAAGTTGAAACATGGGACACCTACTTTCCAGCTATTTCCTTAGCAACCATTATGTTAGAATTCTGACACATACACCAAATGTTCACCAATAACTCCTCATACCTTTCTGCAAAATATGACAAATTATATGATAAATATTTGTTTCATTTATTGAAACAAACATAATTTTTTTTTTTTTTTTATATAATTCATAGCTATTTTTTTTTAAAACAAATGTAAATGCTTTTACATTAAGTGCTGAACTATTTACATTTACTATTTACATTTCACTTGGTATTTGCACATTCTGAAATACATATCTTGGACTACCTTACCTCAGTTAACATTAGCTAGTCCAGGTATAGTGCTGATTAGGTCATTGCTGATAGTGGCGCTGATTTTTCCTAAGAGAATCACCTTCCCCAAGTCTGGCAAAGAACCCATTGATGTCCTCAGGTCAAATATATTTCCGTCAGAAAATACCTCAACACAGGGTTTCCCGTCATTCAGTTTGCAGCTGTATTTAGACGACAGCTGTAATTGTTTTTTTTTTTTGCAACTCGGTTCTAGTATTGTTATCAATAACAATATCAGCGACATGATACTCCATTACCACAGCTAATTCATCAATGACAGCCGCGTCGTCATCACTATCAGCACTGAAATGATCATTTTCGTTTATGCTGTCAACATTATCAGGGTCATCTATATCACCCCTCTCACTGAGACTCAGACGAGCATGCACCATCACAAAAACATCCCGAAAACAGCTGCATCCACTGTCTGTCAGTCGCAGCAGATTCAATGTTGCTGGATCGTAAAATGTTAAGAGAATTTGCAACATCCTGTTCTTTTGATAAAGGCATAATTCGCCTGTGATGTATTTATTTATTTATGTATTTGTTTGTTTGTTTGTTTTTTGCCGGGGTTTAATATCACAAATTCTCTGCGTTCACAACCACTACATTGCTGCTGTTCCAGAAGTGAAAGCGCGTGGAGGCATTCAGCCAATCGGTGGATACTACAAGAAGCCAAGTGACGTCACGCATAGCAACAGACAAATGTTTACACTGCAACCACTTCTTAAAACCGTTTTCATTGGCTAAATAGGATGTCAGTCTGTTAATGACCTACATAGCGGGAAAGAGATAAACCACAGTTTTCAAGAGATACCCTGATGATGTGTATGCGCGGAAGGACGGTGTTGCTGTGAGTCCGTGAATTGTACGGATTTTAGTCTTTGTTTCAGCTAATTTTGACAATCTATAGGTCGCTGTTGTTACCAAACTGTCTATTTACAGTATAATGGAGACATTATTTCACAAAATAAACTTGATAAAACGATAGTTTGGACTGTTAAGTACACAAAAACGTGTAAAACTCAAAATCGATAATTCAGGACTTCACTCAGCAATCTGGCAGCTGTGTGAAAGCTACATATGCGACTTCCGACTGATTTTGCTATCCCGGGTCACACATTGTTGCCTGTGGAAGGACAAGATTTTCTTGTTTTTTTGTTATCTCGATCTTCATTTTGAAATAAACATTTATACTGTTTTCTAATGTGTTTTTTCTATACAACAAGACCTAAATGCATATTATATCACCTTAAAATCCGGGCACATAAATGTGGTCGTGTCACTTGTAGGATTTCACTTGGGGTTTATACTGCATTCAAACCATTTTCACTCTCCTGGGGTCCTAATGTGGGTTTTTCTCTAGTCCTGTTTTGTAATTTCCAAGCAAATAGGTGGACATCCTGTGAACACATTAACCAAAATGGTGAACATGTGTGGGAACTTTCAATTCCACATTTAAATCGCATGTCAAGAAGCCATATTGACTATTGAGCTTTTTATATATTTATGGATGGTAAACATTATCATTTTGTTTTTCCTTTTTACAAAATAATTTATCATGAAATCCTTTATTATTAAAAAAAAAAAAAACTACAACTCCCTCCTAAAAAAGATTAGTATTTCTCTGATTTTAAACTTTAGTTTTGTTTGTTTTTTGTGTATTTGTGTTTATCTGTTTTTTTTTTTTTGTTTTTTTTTTTTTATTGATGTAATTTAGCTATGTATATTTTGTTCATATGTACATGTGTCCCTGTAATCCACTTCACAAAAGCACACGTTTGGCTAGCTTTCCTGTTTCACTCTGGTTCTCTGTACGTGCTTTTGTTTATTTAATGTGACTTGTAATATATACTTTTAAGACTACTGAGTTTTGTAAATTAGTTATGGATGCTACTCTTGCTTTCTGAATATCAATGGAAAATTTTAAAAAATAAACATTATTGTAAAAAAAACTGCCTTCCAGATTTTTTTTTTTTTTTTTTTTTTTTTTACTATACATTGTTATAAAAATAAGGGGGTCTTTCTGGGTGTCTTCTCTTTTGACAAGCAACATTGTCGCAGGGTACTTCTGTACTTCTAGCTCTCCAGTGTTCTGACCCCAGCTCTCTTTCCTCGCTAACCTAGCCCGTTTTATCCTCCCACGCCTACCTCTATAACAATTTTATCAGATGGTTATCTCTCCCCATTGTGAGATATTTTACAAAGCCAGCAGGGGGTGCCATTCACCCATTACTATAACATCGAAGTCCACACCAGGAAAGAACCCCAGTCCATTTAGCAGTTGCCTTGGAAAAATATATAATATATGATATATATATATATATATATATATATATATATATATATATATATAGCCATATTATATATATATGTCATATATATATATATGGGCAATAAGTAAAATTGATTCAGCCAGCAGCTAAACAGGAAATAAACATACCAATCCCTTTACATATGCCTGACTGGCAGATAGTTCATCTTCCAACAAGACAACGACCCGGAAAATATGGCTAAGTGAACTGGATATTTTTTTTTTTTCTGTTGCACGCTGAAAGGTGTTTCCAATCAACAAAAGTGGAGAGGAAAACTAACTCCCATAACCAATGCATGTCAACAATGCTGGCTTCGATTTGGTTTAATGGGGACTAAACAGTCACACGATTTTCTACGTACCACGTACTACATACTACTATCACACTACATCATCTGTCATTGCTACTACTGAACTGTGTGTGATTATAGCAGTTAGGACTTTGTAACTGAGATTTGCCATATCTGCGGAATCAGAACTCTTGTTACTATAGGAATGTTGAATCTAGGGTTTTGGTTGAAATGTCTTGTTTTTCTTGCATTTTAGACAATGTTTTTGTTTTATTGAACGTTATTCTATTATAATGTCACACAACAATTTATATATACAGTATATAATTCATTTTTTTCACTGAAATTTTGAGAATTTTGCCTCCCTTGCCTTCTCTAATATATGTAATTTATAGTATGAAAAATAGTTAAATATATAAATATGTTTTTAAAAAATATCTATGGTCTGTAATCGGTTTTTTTTTCGTTTTTTTTTTTTTTTTTTTTTTAAATCAATTTCAATTTTTGTTTTATTCTCCTAAACATCTAAAACAATGTAACGAAACAGATCATATTGAACATAATAGTGTTTGGAAGACTATTGTTTAAAATAACTAGTTTGATTTCTAAAATGAATTTAAATTTATATTCCAACCTATATAAATTCCCAAGGGGTGCAGTCTTTTCCTTGTGGTTTAATACTTACAATTCATGGCAGTGCCCACGAAATTGTAAATTATTACATTCATTTAAATGTGCGGCGGAAAAACAATTATATTGTGGACAGGTTTCCTCCTATTTCACAGTTAGAAAATAATTCAAGAAAAACTGAATAAAAGAACGCGTTTTTCCAATAATAAATTATTTTTGTAGGTATATTAAAATGGTATATACTACTATAATAATAAGTAAGAATAGCCTAATCACGTTTTGTAGCATTTTTTAAACTAAACAACATGTAACATATTAGTAATGGTGGTATGAAACACAAATTTGAGATTGTTAGATGCAATGCATAGGAACACCAAACAAACATACACAAAAAAATTATTTTTGATATGTTAGCGCAAAGCTCCTCTGAGTGTCTTTTGTACTATTTGAAATACAAATGTAAATAGCATAAACCTCTGATATTGGACAATAACACACGGGGGCGCTGTTTATCTGTTTACCTGGAGCGAGGTAAAATGCGGCAGCTATAATATGCATCTATTTATTTATTTATTGTATGTTACTAACGTTAATGTAGTAAATTAGGCTGTGCATAGTTTTTTTGTGATGGTTTATCTCATATTATCTGTGTTGTCTCTGTTTTTTTTTTTTTTTTTTTTTTTTTTTTTTTTTCACTATAAAGCCATTGCTGGTGTAGGGGGTCTAATCTGATTTGATATCAAACTTTTAACACGTAGGCTTCCTGTTTTATTTTCCCCCTTTTAATAAAAGGGATTACAAAAAAAAAAAAAAGAACACCCCTTTAAATTATGCTTTTTGTAGCGGTAAAATTTATTTTAAATTTTGTGGCCAACCGGTTGATAAAATATTAAAGCTTTATTTCGTTAAAAACTCTTTAATTATTTTGTAAAAAACAGCAATGAATTTAAAAAAAAAAAAAAAAAAAGCACAATGTGGTTCCTACCGTATAGTTTGAAATTATTATTATTATTATTATTATTATTATTATTATTATTATTATTATTATTATTATTATTATGTTTTTGTTTGCATTTACAAACCTACATTTAGATCAGACACACTGCCTCGTTTTCATAGTTAAATACAGTAAAACCACGGTAAATTAGGCCGTGAACAATATATTTACTACACATAGTAAACTGAAAAATGTATACAAGTAACCAATAAAAAACAATATCTGTTACGCTGCATTACTCCTTATATTAGTGTATAGATTATATACATTATATGTGTGTACTTTCTGTAGAAGAAAACAAAAAATTATGAACTTGTAGCATTTCATTTAAAACAATAAAAAAAATACAAAAATTGTACCTTAACTCATACAATTTTGCTTCTATCTATCTATCTATATATCTATATATCTATATATATATATATATCTATATATATCTATATATATATATATATATATCTATATATATATATATGCACACTTTCCTGCTTTCTAATTCCGTTTGAGTGACTGTTTGCTGGTTGAAACTATCGTAACCTCAGCGTATTTTTTTTGATTTGACATACCTTATACAGGCAGCTGAAAAGCGCCGTATTCGGGAACCCGCCACAACCTTTATCCGTGTGAGTAACGGATGCCACCTGTAGACCGGTAGAGACAGAATGCTTCAACAAGCTGTGAATACATTACAGTGTCTAACTGTTGGACCACTGCATGGTCACTGGGGAGTTTGCTACCTCGATTCTGTTTCATAATTTGTAGAACCGATATATTTTAGCGAGGGATGTTTAGATTGTTAGTTAATTCACGCTTTGAAATATGTAATTAGGAGCAGCGCAGTTTGTTACATTTAACAAAAACAATCAACCTCTTATTTTAAATATCTTCGAGTGTGAATATTAACCTCCTTGAATTTCCCAGATGCTCTGCGGTACAGTCGTGTAGGATAAGAAGACATTAGTAAATGCATTCAATGGTTCACAATAACTATGATACACTGGTTACAGAAAGTGTAGGGTTAGCTGTACTGCTGCTGCTGTGATTTAATTGGCTTCTCGTTATTAAACGTGTTAAAACGAATAAAACCCTCCTCTAATAGGTGTTGCGGAATGTCTTGTCATGTAAGAACTGATTCAGCAAACTTCCTTTGTATATAATAAATACATCGTTTACTTCACAAAATCTCCAAATAGTAGAGCTATATAGCTTTTTATTGAATTTAAAGTTTCAGACATTATAACATTATATTTAGCGGTAAATATACACACTACCCCCCGCGTAACACAGTAAAGACCAACTTTAAACCTCATTATTTTAACATAAAAAGAGCAATTGTAAAATACAATAGCTAATCGCTGCTTACTTTTGTTTGCTCGACAGAACTGATATTATTTTGCAGGTACAAATGTAATATTGGAATAATGTAATGATACCAAAAGACACTTGACCAAATTATTTGACAAAGTCTTGGTTACAGAAGTCTCTCTCAGTGCCTTCAACAGTGAAATGAGTTTGAGGGGGTATAGTTTATTTTACGAAGTAGTACATTTGAGCTAACAGACAGCAATACAATTCAGAACCTTCTATTAAAGTCGATTCGGAAGCCAGTTCCATTTAGTGACAGTTATTTCAGAAGCGAGTCAATAAAAGTAAATACGTGGCCTACTGATTACGGGCAGATCTTTGAGTATTTATATATTTATTTATTTACAATCACAGGTAAATATATTTAAATGCCTTCCTGCCACTGTTTCAAAGAAAATTCATGCCTTTGAAATTCTACTTTGATTTGCACAAACCTTTTGAAACTAGCACCCCTCCCTTAAATAAAAAATCAAAGCCAGTTGAGCTATCGAGTTACTTCAGATTGATATAGCTGGAATTTAACATACAAATTGGTTTGGTTAATTTAGACGGTAATAAATACAATAAATAGCGAACACAGCTGGTGCATTATAAGATGGAATTGTTTTAGTATCATTTATTTATTTTTGACGCTAAATGTTTGCTCGAGCTAAAACTTTACTGAAATGTTTGAAAATAAAAAGTACAATTGTCTGACAAAATACTACATATCACTTATTAAATGGATGTATTATTATTTATATTATTATTATTATTATTATTTATTATTATTATTATTATTATTATTAGAAGTAGAAGAAGAAGTCATTTATATTATATATCCTAAATATATTGCCATTACTATAATAGCTCAATTGTTGTAATTGTTAAAGACATTTAACGTGTAATTTACAAATATTAGGAAATTAGGAAATAATTGAAGGAAAATAATCCGAGACCTTGTTTAGATTCAATATGACTTTATTATCAGAGCTTCATATTAAAAGCACGATTGTTATGAAACATATGAGAAATCTCAAACTACATCCGGAATGTCCTCATATTCAATAAGTAGACACGTGCTCAATTAAATAGAAATGCCATTCAACATTTACCAAATATATCTGCTTATTACATTTTTATAGTTTCTAAACTTATAGTCAAGAAATAAACCCTCCAAGTGGGTCTTGATATGCACAACGAGATAGAAGTCCAGATTACAGTTCTTGGACTGCACCAATAACTTTGTCAATGCTATTGACAAAAAAAAAAAAAAAAAAGTACCCAATATATTTTCAAACATTAACTAGACGCAATTTACAAGAAAATACAAAAATCGCCTCCTGGACACATACATGTCACACCTTTACACTGGTGCTGTTTAATAATACACTGGTGCTGTTTAATAATACACTACTGTAGAACGTTTTCCAGTGTTACATTCTTGGTGCAGAAACTTATCGTTGTTCAATATGTTGTAATTAACCAAACAAGAGTTTATACCCAATGTGAGTACGGGAAATAAGGACACATACTCTTTAACAAATATATCACTTGTTAGGCTATGAAATGAACTGTAAGTAAGGACAAATCAGCACACTTATTTTGTATCATATGTGAATAACATTACAATGCACTCTGCAATTTTCTGTTTACTTTTTAATAAAATGGTTATATATTTTTAAAAAGTTTTACTAACAAGACCATGCCATTGACATACTTAATCAACGGGTGTCTTTGCCCACTGTAGGGTTTTTCTCGGTCTATTTTTTACACTAACCACTTGTTGTTTTAAGTTATAAAGCAGTGAATAAATGTAGAATTTTAACCTAAACAAACATAAGCTGTATTTTTGCTTATAATCAGCGTCTTTATCTATCACGGTGTTACTTCGCTAAAGAGCCCTCCAAACTGTTGCTTTATTATTATTATTATTATTATTATTATTATTATTATTATTTTATTATTATTATTATTATTATTATTGTCATCACCACATGTCTGGGACTAAATTACAAACTAGTGGCACTTTTTTCCCCTCAAATCTGTCAGTCTATCTGTGAATACAACACTTACTTTTCTACTATATGTACATTTTTTATACAAGGGTCATTCAAGTATTTTTCATTTAGTCTCTCCCATTTATTCAATGGAGTTATTGTGGCCGTTCATTCCTGATGCCTGGACCGAATCTGGGGTTTGTATCATGTCTGGTGAATGACAGCGTGGGCTGCCTGGGGTACTATGCTCGCTGTCAGTATCACTTCCCTTTTTTCCCCCGCTGCACCCGGAGCCTGACCCGACAGACCCCCCTCCTCCAGCGCTATGGGTTTTTACATGTTTGCTGAGGTGGTCGCTTCGCATGAATCGTTTGTTGCAGACTGGGCATGCAAACCTCTTCTCTCCGGTGTGGGTGCGCAAGTGCCGCTGGAGCTCGTCAGACCTCGTGAATCGCTTTCCGCAAAAGAGCCAGTTGCAGACGAAAGGTCTTTCTCCTGTATGCCATCTCAAGTGTGCTTTGAGATGGGACGTTTTGCCGTACACCTTCCCGCAGCCGGGAATATGGCAGCTGTGCAGCCCTTTCCTTCGGAGGCTCGCCCCGGCTGGCCCCAGTCTCTCTGCCTCTTGACAGTTCGGGCAATCACAGGTGGCTCTGCCTGAGTAACGGCGGGCTGAGGATCGCGGAGATCCAGCCAGAGTAGACGCGGGACCTCCCGCCAACATGGTGCACCCCGCACCTACTAACGGCGAGGGGCTAGAGTCTGGGTAAGCAGCTGGCAAAACAGGTTTAAATCCGTCCATCAGGTGCTGACCGGTAGTTAGGAGGTGAGGAGAAGCGCTGGTGCTGAAAGCAGAGTGACTCAAGCCAGAATAATCTGAGTTGTAGCTTCCCAAAGGAGAATGCAGGGAAGTCTGGAGTCCACCGGAGTGCAAGGAACTCTGTAGCGCTGCCCCGTTGGGGTTTTGCACATCAATCCATCCTGCGCCCACATCCCACCAGGCAGAAGCGCCCGTGGCACCAACGTCTCCAGAAGGTATGCCCGGGTGGGAGGATTTGAACCAGGAATCGTACGGGTGCGGCGCCACGCTCATCCTGGGATATATACCTTGCAAGCTGTCTACTGAAGTATGGACCTTGGAAATAAAAACAGGCTGGTGGCTAGGCTCTTGCGAACTATTTGAAACAGAAGCCTGAAAAACAGAGTACTCGTTAGCAAAGGGAGAGTTAGACGAATTGCTTGAAGTCAAGGAAAAGGCACTAGATCCTGAAGAGCTGTTTGATCCGAACGAGTCGGGCAGACCGGACCCGTTCCGAGGCGCTCCAGAGGCCCCGAAACCGGAGAGACTGGAGCCCAAATTACAACTGCTTGCAGTGGATCTTTTCCAGGGGTGAAATCCTTTCCCAAATGAGGGACTATCCGAAATAGAGGATGGCGAAAGGCTTGGACTGCCGATCTTGTTACAGGTAGCTGCTAACATGGCTAATGGAGTCGATCCTAACCTCGGCTCTTCCTGGTAAATAAATAAAAAAAGCAATTAGAAAATTACGTTGAAATGATAATTTATTTGAATTTTTAACAGTAGATAGACAACTGTAAATCAGATTAAGCGATAACATACAAAAATAGCATACAGATATTAGAGCCTGACTGCGGTCACTCGTTTAGTTAGTTTAAACGCGCACACAAGTACAAACAGAAAGTCATCTTGTAAGAACGAAGAAATACGCTATAAAAAAGTAAATGTTTTGCTTATTTTGTCATTCCTTAAAAACACAAGATGTAACCTGTACTGCGCTACTTGCTATTGTTTCAAATTGAACTGGGTTAACATACCTGTACAACTCGAAGAATATAGGAAAACAAAAATAAGTCACAATTAAGTTTTCTCTCTTGGAAAGTAACAGGTCTCGGGTCCGGCTGTAGACAGTTGGTATAAAATTCACTTAAAGTCGTTGCTATCCTAAAAGCAACACGGCCCCTTTCTTTTTGGACCCGCTTGCTTAAAACATAATCAAGAGACTGACTGCCCTTCTCTGACCGGGGTTATTTTATCCCTCCAATGGACAATAAAACAACTAATTAAACCAGCAAGAAAATCCTTAGACTCACCCCTAGAAGTGAAGTTGCCATCACAAAAAAGTGCCCTCGTCAGAGGATCTTTTTATATTTATAAATCAGAGCAGTGTTTTTTTAGAGGTGCGCAATACAATGATCTGTTCCGCCCATTCCACCACAATTGTAGCTCCTCTCAGGCTTTGAAGTGCCGCTGGGACACGGGCGGCCAATGAGAAACGTCGTAGCGCCTCTCAGCCACATTCTAGTGTGAGGTCATCAATAGACTGCTTCGAAAAAAGCCCCCCCTCCCCGCGTTCAAAAAAGGAGTAAGACAAAGTTTAAGGGAGCGTGGTGGTTACAATGCAAAAGTTTTTTTGTTTTTCTTCTCAAACTGCCTTTTGCACATTTCTCCTGACGAGGAGTGTCCACATTCATTGGGAGCTGTGTATATAGTAGATTAAAACAAATACAAAAAAAAAGAAGAAAAAAAAAGAACTAAGCGGCGAACTGCCCTTTAACTTTCTTGGTATTTACATTAACCTGGATTAGTTCCTAAATTATAATATATTAAAATCCCGTGTAAGCAGTGTAGACCTGCATTGGATTAGGCTATACAATGAGTACATCGTTTCACAAAGAACTGTAGCCTATTGTTTTGACTAATAACACGGTCGCATTATTATATGTATTTTACCATAATTGGTTTCAATTACCAATGGCAACCAATTTTAATTAAAACGTGTATTTCATAAATGCACTTCCCCCCTGGATACAGCAGTGCAGTTGTGAATTCTGGGAATTATCTTAAGCAAGTCACCAAGGTACATCAAGAAGTGTAAACTGAGAACTCCGGTTTTGTATTTATAATAATATGAAGTGGTATTTGCTTTAGTATGTCACCATGCTATCATGTTAATATTTCTGGGATATTGGGGGGGGGGGTGATTAATGGTTTCTTTACTTTCTTACGGGGATGCTGCTGCGCAATGAATGGAGTGTTTATCAGAGCTTGTTGGGGATCACTTCAGCATGTTGAGAAGGCGTGACAGGACAGCCCAGAAGGAGGGAGGGGAGGGGGAAGGAGGGAGCTCCGCTTAACAAATAAAAAAGAATTAACTTCATTGCTTTAGCCCCTCTGGTTTAATTGTATTTATTCAAAACCTAGCTGTTTGTTTTATGTGATTCCACTTTAACCTGGATTATCTCTGAGATACGCACACACACACACACGCACACACACACACACACACACACACACACACACACACACACACACACACACACACACACACACACACACACACTCCTTGGTGAGAGGTCATAGAAACAGTAAAATATAAAATAATTCGATTTGTTTTTTAAGATTTCGGAAGAAATAATACACAGACAGCTGGATTGAAATGCATGTTAATGAAATGTTCCCTGGCTGTGAGGCATCCTATCTCCACTATTACTGTGGAAATCTATCTTATATATAAAACCCATTGATGCTTTTACAAAGACTGTAGCCTATAGTACAATCCGTAAGACTGAGAATCTTGTTTGAAACAAAGGGCATACTAATGTGAATTAGAATTATAATGTATTATATGGACTTATTAATTGTATTTCATAAATAATATCTCCAACTATGCTGTCCCAGAATTATGGCATAATTTAAGCAATAACCTATTCCTATTGATATATGAATTATTATTATTATTATTATTATTATTTATTATTATTATTATTATTATTATTATTATTATTATTATTATTATTATTATTATTGCCTTTTGTCACATAATGAGTGTTATATTTTCTGGCTGAATAATTATTGTTTCAAAGTCCAAAGTCATCAGAAAAATTTATTTCATTGAGGTAGTTCTAAGCATCATCGACTGAATCACCATTAAACTCATGTGTGAGCCCTGTTTTCCATGCTCTTATCAGTTATAAAAATGCATGCAGTATCTCTCCAGTAAAATGCATGCAGTATCTCTCCAGTAAAATGCATGCAGCATCTCAC